>NW_019525247.1:541401-554039 GCF_002814215.2 Seriola lalandi dorsalis
CCCACCCCAGCATCCTAAAGCCTGTATACAGATACTCAACAGGTCATCGTCGCTGCAGCAACACAGCTGTATCTAGCACTCGGGCAGTTAGCTTATAGCGCTTGTCCAAGGCTTCATTCAATCATTAAATCGTTCAAGTATTTCAATCATTAAAAGTATCTAGACTCGTTAAAAGCATCGAGCACTCATCAAATGTATCAAGCGCCTGTTTAAAGTAACTAGCACTTATTAAAAATAAGTAGCGCTCGTTGAAGGTATCAAGCATTTTCAGTCCAGGAAACAGCAGTTCCTTTCTTTACAATCTTTCACAAAAGAAGACTAAACAAGACAGTCAGTAATGTCTTCTGGTCCAACGTTGTCGTGACCATGAATAATAGTCTTAGGTTTTATATAATGTAATTATTAGGATAACTTGAAAGTATCTCCTTGAAGAAAAAGAACCAACTAAATCTTTTGTTTGGAGAACTTTACTCTTATTTCTTACTTTGTGAGAGCATTTTGTGTGTGTGTGTGTGTCTCTCTCAATCTCTCTCTCTCTCACACACACACACACACACACACAGCACACAGAGCACACCGAGTCAGTCTGAGAATTTATTTGGAGACTCAAGAACAGAGCTGGGCTGTGTAATCAGTGTATGATTAGCTGGGTTAATAAGTGATGCCAGAATGTGCAACCAGCACTTTAATAGCAACAACAGGGACAGTGTATCTGCTGGGAGGCAATATTAGTTTAAGCTGGAGGATCCAGAGTGGGACTGAATTAAAATACAGAATAAATCAAATCCATTCCCAGTCCAGCCTGACTGCAGGGGCTGCAAAGCAGAGAAGAAGAAGTGTAGATGACTATGTACATGCAAGCACTGTACTTACTTAGCAGGGGGGGGGGGGTTGACTTTGACAAATAGCTCTCTCAACAGCCTGAACACTGGAGCTTACCATGACCTGAGAGTGTGAGGATCATTTTGGCCAATGGAGGCAACATTATCTCATGACTCATCAGGTAAATCTAGCACATTAAAAAACATCCCATCTAAACACGTCCAATAGCAATCACAGAGCAATCTCATGAAATTACAGTAATGCGGGACAGACCGTGATGAAAGAACGTGAATGATCAAAGCGGGCCTGCCCACTCAACGTGCTAACACGAGGCAGGTAATCACAACAACATGGCTCACACCGAAGCCGAGGACGGGAGGAGGAGGAGATGTCGGATGATAAGCAGCAGAAGAGAGTAATGACCCTGCTCCCCCTGAAGGCCTGATCGAGACGATAACAGCGCCGAGCCAACCTTTCCCGAGGACCCTGGAAAAACCATTGGTTAAGTTTTATTTACTCAGGAGGTCTCATCCAGATCAAGATTTCTTTAGCCAGCGAGATGTATTCAGAAAGGAGGCATTCAGAAATGATTAAAGACGTTAGCATCTATCTTCAGTTTGTCTGCAGTTCCCTCCAGTAGGAAGGTAATGCATTAAAACCTGTTTGCACAAGGATTTTTTTTTTTAAAAACTAGCTAGTGCAATGTGTCATCCAGCTCTGAGCATGTCCACATTAAGCCGGTTAGATTCATAAATGCATATTATCTAGGCCTCCAGGCTACAACAGCATTACTCTGCCCCACGAATGGAGCTTTTCCAAAATGGCCTCCAGAGAGTCTAAATCTTAAGATGACAGAGTGGCGTTTGAGTGCGTGTGCGGGGGAAGAGGGAGGATGTGAGATGCGGTGAGGGCGACCCTCAGCCTCCTCCAACCTTCTCTCTGATTTATAGCGTCAGTGTAGCTGAATATGTCACTGAGGAAAACAATACGGTGACTGACTTCATTCAAATAACATGCAGTGTGTCAACCCTCTGGAGTCGGCTGCTTTTCTGCATTAACTGCTCGTAAAATGTGACACACAAACAATGATAACCCTTCCTGTCTTTATTGAACACAGCCAGTAAACATTCACAGTGCTGGTGGAAAAAGTAAGTGAACTCTTGGATTTAATACCTGGTTGAACCTCCAACAACCTGAAACCGGCTCTTCCAGTAGCTGCCGATCAGACCTGCGGTGGAAAGGTCTGCCGCTGGAAACAAGGCTGACGAACCAAAACAATGACCTAAAAACCTAAAAGAAGATAAACGGCTGCGTAGAGCTGAAGGGAACTGCAGAGTTGGAGATAAATACTGATACAGCCGCTAAAAGGATAGCACCATATCGTTAATCTATGGAATTCTTTTAAATCTTTTTTTTAATCTGTGATGTGAACTGTCACTGTCAGTGATTTAGAGGTTCAGACAGTCCCTGGACGTCCACACTGATGTCTGGTTGATGGGTCATGAATCGTAGTCAGACTTGAGACACTGATAACTTGTTGACCTCTGTCAAAGCAAAGGCCTGCAGTTAATCTTTTGGCTGGACCGGCTCACAGTATCAGCCTCCTTACTGCTTGTATTATACCTGTTAAGCTTGACTTCCCTTAGTTGTATAATTAGAAGATAATATCATTCATTATAAGAATCTGAAAGTGGCTGTAATCAATTTCTTTCTAACAAAGCAACTCCCTGCTCAGCATCGAACAGCAGACAGACTCAGTCAGCGAGCAAACACAGAGCGAAAAGAGAGGGAAAACTGGGCTGAGATTCATCAGGTGGATACACACACACACACACACACACACACACGGCTGCAAATGAACGATCATGTTGTTCGCTAACAAGTTTAGCACATCAGCTGAGAATGTGTCCTTCATGAACTGGTGTCATGACGCCTCAGGATGATAGCAAATTTTCTCAGATGAGTAGAAATGTTATCACTGTGTCGAGCAAATGTGTGTGTGTGTGTGTGTGTGTGTGTGTGTGTGTGTGTGTGTGTGTGTGTGTGTGTGTGTGTGTGTTCGGGGCCAGTCACGTCTTTACATACCATCACTCTGTACCCGAACTTCACCTTTAGATTTCCAGAGATGCCAGGTCTCCATGGTAACACCGAGTACTGAGAGTTTCCACTGGATAAATTCTGTTGTTAGAACTCATCGCTGTATCTTAAACAGCCAACCCGCCCGTTTTACACAGAAAGGTCAGTTTACTAGTGATGAGGAGAACTACTCAGCCTCCCAAAACTGTTGTCTACAGCTAATGTCTGCTGCGTCTCTGGAGGAGTTTTCTGAGGCCTGAGCAGATGACGCAATCAAAGGTTTTCTCCGCTTGTCCCCGGAGACTACAGATGTTCAAATCCAAAGCCTGCAAATATGGGGTGTGACAGATGTGGGCATGTACCAGGAAGAGAGCGTCTGATGTAAGAGGCTATCACCCAGTGTTTTCACAGCTTGTGTATCTATAACACTGAATGTATTTTGTGGTAAGAAAGCTGAGTTATATGTATTAGTATATATATATATATATATATATATATATTAATAGCCTCTGTGTGTTGGTTGTGGTGAGCATCACATTCACTGCATCACAATGACTCAGTTCGTCTTTACCATCAATGTTTCTGACAGAGGACACAATGTGTGGTAAGGTTGGAAGTGTGTGTTGGTGTGTGTTTGTTTTAGCGGCTAAATTGCCAACCCTGAAAATCACAGAGCCACCAGCCACCCACAGAACACAACCACCGCTGCCCTCCTCCGTCAGCCTGACAACCCTTAATCTAACCAGACTGCGGTGCGGCTCAGAACCAGAGGCTGTAATAAACATTGGCTGAGAGCTCCAGAGGTTGTAAGGAGGGGGGGGGGGAGGTAACACTCAGCCCAGATAAGGCAGAGGACATTCGGGCAGGCTCTGCAGAGGCTGTGGTGTGGGAGTCCTGGAGATGAGCCAGCTCGGCTGTGGGAGAGCTCTGGGAGATATTTACCATGAACAAACCCCAGGGAGGTCCTGTTATTAAATCCCACTTTGAATCGGCCAATCTGGGGTCTGCGTCAGCACCCCGCCTCCCAACCCCACTACAGCTTCCTCTTACCTGGTTTCTGGGAGGCATTATTTAACGATGTGATGACTGACAGCTGTGGAGCTGTAACGACGTCTCCCACTCCCACTGACCCTCCGATTGAGCTGCTCGATGTGTTTCAGCCTCCATGCTCCTGTATAGTATCACGTACACAAGGAAGCTATTAGTTAAACTCATGTGGTTAAGTAATTGGTGAGAACTCTTTCCTCACTTCCTTTTTTAATTAAAACCTTGTTGGGAGAGAAACAAGTCCACCGGTTTGGGGTTAAAGCAGTACACCGTATCAATGAGTCTTTTATCGTCTCTTTGGTCAGAACAGACTCAATCGGACGTGAACCAAAAGGTAAGGAGTTCCTAATGATCCCTAATGAATCCCAGTCCCCATGTCCTCACATGTGGGTGAGGTCCACCACTGGAATATTTGATGCTGTGTGTGTATGTTGCTTCAAATACCACAAGGTCAGGACAGCCTGCCCTGAAAACATTCTCACGCTCCGACTGAGCCTTCCCCAAAAATACAACAGGAAGTTGGGGGTTAAACCATGAGAAGAGGGGTCAGGCAGAGTGGGGAGGGGAGCAGGGGCAAGGGAAGGGCTAAGAAAAAGACTGATTTGAAAGGACGTAGCATTCTAGTGCCATATATGTCTGTACTACTGTATGTCTATATCCATGTGGGAGCTGCCTTTTCTCACCACCAGTGTATTTTTAGCGTTCCTCTGGCTCCCGTCGTATCCAAAGTTACATGAACAATAACAACAAAACCCAAACGAGACCTTTGTCCTGAACCTGGGAGACATTTTAGATCTCCGCTCAAACAAGCTGGCCAACAAAAACAACAACAATCAGTATTTATAGAGAACACCAGGGGCAGAGGAACATGCCTGGTAGCTGGTGCTACAGGCGCCATATTAAAGTCCATATAGTCTAAAGGTCTCTGTGCATGTGTTGTTTGATTATAGATCAGGTTTAGTTCTATATTAATACTGTGAAAGTATCAAAGCCTCAGTCCACAGAGAAATGCACACAGCCTGTATTCAGAAACTGAGCCTTAAAACCAGCCGTCAGGACTTCTGTGACTTTGTGATGTCACAACAAAGCAGTCACCGCTCTCACCATGGCCCCACCATCCAACCTTGCAGGATTTTTCTGAGTGTTTACCTGAAATCTTCTATATTTTTATTGGATCACTCAGAAAACAGTCAGCCAATCAGAAGAGAGGATCAGAGCAAAATAAAACACAAGAGAAGAGTCAAATATGGACCTTTAAACAAACATCATGTCAAGTGATGAATTAGTTGTAAAACAGGATGAAGGAAGAACTCAGTGTTTTGGGAAATATTCTTAATATACCATCAGCCTTCCATTAATTTTACCCTGATGGGAAGGAGGATGTGGATATGTTGGGTCAGGAATGACGCATCCAACCCAACAGGCAACATGTTTATACAGTATACACCCCCTAAAACTGTCCTGCCCCATGTTAGGACACAGAGAGGCCACTTCCAGTCACCCTGTGATCATATATTAAAATCGACCTTTTCTAATTTTAAGCTCCTCTCCAGACATGTTTTAAACTCTGTATAAATCCTCTGCTATGATTCATATTTTGTTTAACATGGTTTTTACTCATAAAAAACTGGGTCTGAAGTTCATCTCCTCTTAGTTCCTGTTTAAGAAATCTGGATCAGGCCTTCTGCCACGCCCCCACCACCTGCTGTCTCCAGGTGGACAGGTGAAAGAGCAGAAAGTATCAGGATGGTGAGAGGAGGAAACATCACAGAGACTCAGCCACATGTTTGAGCCACAGTCAGACCCAGACTCAGAGGAGGAGTCTGAGACCAGAACCAGAGACTAGCAGACGGATCTGAACGGTTAGCGCAGTTAGCATCTTTTATTTGTTTATGTTGTTTGTTAGCTTGTAACTGAGAGTGGCTGACACAGGGTTAGTGGTTGCGCTAATGCTAACTCTCTCTCTCTCTCTCTCTCTCTCTCTCTCTCTGTACTGGCTGGAGCTCTGATCATTTATCAGATACTCTGATAAATGTAAATCTGATGATTATGAGCCCAGATCTGAGCTGATCTCTGGGTGTTTTATCCTCAGTGCACGGCAGAGTTACTCCCGTCACACAAACTGGTGATTCCAGCTGTAAATAAGAAACTGTGTGACAGGAAATAAAAAACAGCTGTGCTAATTCAGATGCCATTCGAATTAGTCATATCCAGACTAATGATTTGTATTTGTTTCCCTAATAAATAAACATTTTGGGAAGAAATATGAGGGGATCATGATATATCTTAACTGTGGCTGCTCAACAAATAGACTCTGAGATAATGGTGAAGGTTTTCTATATCAGGTGACAGAAACAGGGAATGAACTCTGTTATATTTTTCCCTTCCAAACATAATTTCCAGGCTAAATCAGATGACTGATCACCAGGTCTGAAGCAACAGCCAGAGGGATCCAGGGCCGCGGAGCTGGACTCATTTCATTGTGTCTTCCAGCAGCCGCGGCCTTAAATGGGGAAAAAGAAAATCATCTGATTAAAGATTAAATCGCTGCACACTCTCAGCGCCCTGTGATTCACAGCGGGACACAGGGGGACTCGGTGCATCCGAGAAAATATGCTGGATATTTAATGTTTGTGAAACGCCTGAAGTGGAGGGAGTACAAACAAAAAAAAACAAGCTCAGCTCAGCCGAGAGGACGACAGCCCGCGGTTTCTCTGTTTCCTCAGATGCAGCTCTCATCCAGATGGAGGGAAGAGAGGGAGGCAGAGGGCAAGAGAGGCTCCTGTTTGTGGGAGAGATGGAGAGGATGACAAAGAGACTCTCCATCCCGACCTCACTTGCCCCCTGAGTCACTTTGGGGTAAAATGCTCCACTCGGCGGCCTCGGCGGTCCGCGCCTCGGCTTTCGTCTGCTTTATAAATAGCTGCTTATTCTCCGGCTGAGCGGGAACGAGCTGTAACCGTCACCCCGAAGAGCAGAGAGCAGAACATGAAAATCCTTGACGGAGATCCCACCGACTACCCACCAGTCTCTCTCTGAGGAGCAGCTCATCGTCCACAGTCGCCCTCAAATATGATTATTAGTCTTTTTTTTTTTTCCCCCACACCTTCATGTGTGGAATGTGGGAAATGTATCAGGTTTGATTCAGTAGCAGACGACTCCAGTGAGGGTGCTGAGGTCTGTGGAGCCGTCAGAGATGTCAGAATGAATTTTGCGCTGGGGCTGAGAAAGTTTCTGTTTGATGGCATCCCACAGATTTACACTAAAGATGGCGTCCTGACTGCTAAATATTCCGCTCCTCATAAATATAACATAACTTAAACCAAGTGTCAGAGCAAGAAGATAAACTGTAGACTATATTCTATGTTTGACAGCGTTACAAATTACGTTTTCAAACTGAATTTCTCTAAACTTTTCTTCCCTGTGACGACTCATGAGTATTTTGGTGAAGAATCTTTGTCGTTTTTGTTATTTTTCTACATGACGCTCAAACGCCTCTTAAAGACCTGCTAGCATCTGGTTCATGTTGTCAGTGTGAAAGGGAACAATCTGCATTCAGTCCCAGGTCACATGACTCTGCAGCAGTCACAGGTATTTATCGGCTCCAGGTCCAGATATATATTTATGTAACATACAGTATGTCTCTCTCTAATATAAGCGTACATAAACATACATGTTTGTGTAGACTGGATATACACGTCAATATACGAAATTATTCCAGTTTATTATAGGTTTCATATATAATTTTTACATATGTGTATTTATTTTATATGTGGATATTTTTCATATATGGAAATTCAATATATGTACATACATTACATTTGCGTATGAATAAACAGACACATGCCGCGATGGGGGCTTCAAGGCCAAATACATATTTATTAATAACAGACATCACAGAAAGAGAGAAATCATTAATACAGACATAGTAATCACATACAGATATGGTTGTGATGACTGATACAATGAGTGAGACAGCTGACAACAAAAGAACAAAAGAAAAAGAAACATCTGATTGGATAACTCTCTCATGGCATGAAAGCAACCTTTTCATTTCTGAAGCAAACTTGACAGACAGTGTAAATTAGAATTCGAAGAGAATGATTAAGGAAAGATTAAATACAACATTTAAATTGCTGATGTTTGAGCTTCTCTGCGGGAAGACGGCCTGAGGGTTCCCCACTGCTACTGCTGTAGTACTGTGTTTCCTGGAATATACAGCATTGTTTGTACAGAAGATGTAGGATTGAATTATTATCTTCATTTTCTTGCTCTCTGTTGTTAATAAACCTCCTCATGCCCATGTTCACCTGCTGAAAATCCTTCAGGTGAGGGTGACCTGCACATCGAAGGAGGAGAATGGGGACGACTGGTGCACAGGTACCACAACCACCCGTAGTCAGTTATATACCTGAAGCGGAAAGATTTGAGTGGGCTGTGCATTATATATGCGATTACGATGTGATTTGTCCTTAATGTCCTTCAATAACATTACAACTTTGGCACCACTTTGCTTTTTACTGCCATAAGCAGCCAGCGCTCACATCAGCTCTGCATTTAAGAGAAGCTTTAATTAGAACTCAACTTAGACCTTTATTGATCAAAAAAGTTCTAAGAAAGGGGAGTCGGGGTCGAGTGAGGGGAAGGGGGTGGTGGAGGGGTGAGAGAGGGTAGGAAGGCTAGGGAGGGTGATGGGGGGGTGTTTAATTAGTCTCAGATCGTTACAGTCGACACCTGCTTGTCTCTGCTCTCAGTTCAAAAGCAAACTGTCATCAGTTCATAGGGAGATTTCTTCAGCAGTGTGATATCACCTGGAATTAACATCATGATTTACGTCGATAACAAGTAGTGAAACAGTAAATACACCTGTGCACGCAGGTGTTCTCCATATTCACTGTGGAGATCTTCATTTTTAAGGCCTTGGCGCCGTATGTCACCATGTCTCTGTAACACCTTGATGGAACTAATTATTATAATTATTGAAATTACTCTCTAATTTGGTAAAAACTTTCACTTGGACTCAAAGATGAACTGATTAGATTTGGTGGTCAAAGGTCAAAGGTCAGTGTGACCTCACTAAACACTTTTTATTCATTACTCAAGACTTCACTCAGCAATTATGACATTCCACACAAATGGTGGATGTTTTCTGTGACTCTGGATAAACAGGGATGTAACCTGAAGCTAGTCTGAGTGGAGGAGGCAGAGGACCAGGAGTTTTATTTTGGCTCTCGTTCTCCTCACTAGCTTGATCTGGACAGCGTTTTGGAAAAGTCCAGTTTTGGAAATGGTTGTCCTTTAGTGGAGAAGAGAAATCTATCTGCACCTTTGAACGCAGCCGTACTGTGATAATTTGTTGATAAGGCCTCATCTCCAGCCGACAGCTGACCTCCCTGTTTGACCGCTTCTCACCTGGAAAAGAGCTGCAGGACGTCTGGACCAGAGTCCATGTAAAAACTGTTCATTTTAACATGGTGCACGCTGAGTGAACGCTGAATCAGCAGCTGCTGTAAAAGACTGGAAATCATCCCACTGATGAGAGGAAGTGAGATTTCTGACAAAACAACCTTCTTTACAGAGTCAGAGGGAGGGGGGAAGGAAAGGGGGAGGGAGGGGGGTAGAGGGGGTGATGAGTTAGTCTCAGGTCGTACACTGCAGACCAGGTGTGTGCAGGTGATGACGAATGCTCATGCAGCCCTGTTACCATGGAGATGTGACTCCGTGCTCTCAGGGCTGTGTTGGTGCTCACGGAGCAGAAACTCGTCCTCACCAGAACGACTTCCTACTCGCAGCACCTGTCGGGTGCGCTCGTGTCACGTGCACACTCCTGGTTTTCATGTGCGTGGGTTTCCAGACAAACACATGACCCCCCCCCCTCCACTAAAGACGTCCTTCATTTGGAGCCAGAGTGTCCGAGGAGCCTGGACAGCCAGCGGTTCTTCTTCTTGGCCTTGATGCGGCTCTCCAGAGCGTCCAGCATGGCGGCCATGTCGCTCATCCTGCTCCACCCACTGCTGCTGCTTCTCCCTCAGGATGTTCTGGAGCTTCTGGGCTGAAGCCTGGAGAGAAGCTCTCTCCTCCTGCCACTGTTCCAGACCGAGTCCTCATGAGCCCTCTGCAGCTGCAGAGTCAGCTCAGAGACGTCGCTCTGTGTAGGAGCCTTGGTGTTGGCGTGTCGCTCCTTCTCTTGCAGCTGAGCCGTCAGGTCCATGATCTTCCTCTCAGCAGCTGCCAGTCTGCAGTGACACATCTGCTGCTTCAGCTTGAGCGTCCATCAGCCGCTGTTTCAGAAGAGCGTTCTCCTTCATCAGCTCGCTGAATGTGACCTCGCTCACTCTGGCGTCCAGCTGTTTGTGCGGCTCGGCGTCCATTCTTCTTCTCTTCTTAGTTTGTGTGTTTTCCTGTTGTGGCTTCTGTCCACGGCGGCAGAGAAACTACTGACTGGACCGACAGCTGCTTCAAAGATCCATGTCCATCACAGAGTGTGATGTCACAGTCCGTCTCTTCAGAATTCTGATCAAAGGCGCTCTGTGGGAACTTTGAAGAACACTGTTGCTGCGGCAACAAAATAGAATTTAGCCACGTAAACAATAACGGAAAGGAGGAACAATAAAACAGTAATAAAGTTTATATATATGTATATATAAATGTCAATATCTAACAATACATAACAACATTCTGTAGACTTCGCAGAAAATATTCAAATTCATAGTAAACAATATGGATCTGTGGCCCCTCCCCCTTCCTTTCAGTTTTTCCTGCTGACAAACAGACACAGGTGTAAATATAACCTACTTTTCAGAGGTAAAAACACAAATGCAATCAGACGAAGTTGTGTTTTCAAAAGGTAAAAAGAGCAACATCTTGGTGGGAAAGATACTCAGACCAAGATTTACATGACAACTTCAGCCACACTTGCTCTGCTCTGTGTCAGAACATCGTCTCGTCTTTGTTGAACTAACACATGTAGATACCATCAGTCCATATTGTCTTAAGAGAGCAAACACAGAGACATGATGTCTTACTCATGAGCAGAGCAGGGACCGAGACAAATGATGATGACTGCTCAGTCCTGAAGGTTCTTCAGATAGATAGATAGATAGATAGATAGATAGATAGATAGATAGATAGATAGATAGATAGATAAATAGATTAATAGATAGATAGATTTCTGAACCAGAGTGTTGTGGAGAGGTTGGTTGATATTCATTCAAAGGCTTTAATGATGGAATCTGAAGCTATTGTTACCAATCTACACAATGTTTTGCATCGCACATAAGAACATGCTGTTGTTTTTTTTCCTCACTGAGAAAGATCAGCATCTGAACGTCCACAGAGCAGAAAGCCTGCGGCTGGCGCTGTAGCAGTGACGTAGCAGTGGAGCAGGGCCAGCAGCCATCACCGCCTTTTTCATTCACCATAATGGTTCATCTACCTTCATTAGTGCCACTCATTAAGACTTTGAACGCCTCGGCTTGAATAATCGCAGCGATGGATGTCAGAGAGGAGGCCTGATGGACCGCAGCAGGATCCAGGCCCTGACAGAAACACAGAGCAGCTGATGACTGCACACGTGGCGCGTTGCCTCTTTGTTAATGAAGTGGGGAGCCTGTTCCAGATGTTTCCTCAGCAGAGCAAAGGGCCCAGCTGTCTACAGCTGGAGGTAACATTTAAATCACATTTATCCACTCGTTTGTTTTCAAGTGGGATCATGTCCTAGACCGGTTCCTTCGGCTGTTGTTTGTTTGATTTTGTTGATCAAACTTTACGTTTTGTTTCATATGGAAATTCACTTTAGACCTATACAGTGTAATCTATGGACAGCAAGACACTAACAGCAAAACTAAAGCAATCAACAGGACAGTGAGACACAAGAGAAACAGTGTGAATGAGGATGTTGATGTAAACGTCACATGATAAATACCTGCAGCTGCGGCACAGAGGGTCATTACAGTTGGTGCTGGGTGAAGGCGCTGCGTCTGTGGTGGTCGGTCCTTCATGATGCATCGAGCTTCACAGGCGGTTTATGGAAGGGAGGGATGGTCTTTATGGTCCTGGATGCCCCGGTGTGCCCGGTGTGCCCGGTGTGCCCCCTCAGGCAGCAGAGTGGTGGTTGATTCTCTGTGTGTGGTTCAGTTTTGCTTCTAATAAGTGAAAATAATAAATAAATAAATTGTTTCCGGATGAATGTGGATGTTTGAATCAAGAGTCTGTCAGATATGTTCAGTCACATTCCAGTATGAGTCAGTTTGAAGCTACACGGCTTCTTGGTTCACTGCACTTTAATTCCCATAGAGACGAATGGTGTAAAGATGCAGGGAACCAGGAACCATCACAGCTGAGAGTTCCTGTGTACAGCCACAAAAATGAACAAAAACTAGAATGACCTCCTCCACCACTCAGATTACATTCCTGTTCATCCACTCAGAGAATTTGTCATCATTTCTGTGACACACTGATTTGAAATTTGAAGAAATCCCCTTGAGGAGTTCTCGAGATATTGCGTTCACAAGGCCAAAATCATGTTTCGTGAGATCACCACAACCTTGACCTTTGACCTTTGCCCACCAAAATCTAGAAGAAGAAGAAGAAGAAGACGACGATAGCCACCATTTGCATATAGAGCGGGTAGTTTGAGGTCAGACGTAATGGAGACGTATGTAAATATCAGGTCTGAACATGGGTGGGTGGGT
>NW_019525247.1:554059-555482 GCF_002814215.2 Seriola lalandi dorsalis
GGGGGGGGGGGCACACTGAGTCTGATTCTATACTTACAACCTAACACAGAGCAGACCTGTCTCTTATACACATCTAAGATGTGTATAAGAGACAGCTGCAGCTCGTGGAGATGAGTGTATCAGCATTTTCAAACACTCCTCTCACTGGAGTGTGTTTGCTGAGCAGACAGTGAACCTTAATCCTTCCACCTGTACACAGTGTGTGGACAGTTTATGTTCTGTGTCTTTGTATCACCTCCTTCTCTTTATGTGAAACAAACTGAAGTAATCCATCGTTAAATGAGCAAACTGATACACAGAAAGAGGCCATTGTTAAGAGTCTTTATTGTTAGGCTGCCTGACAATAACCAGGAATGAAGGCCAAAACTGAATGAATACACACACACACACACACACACACACATGCACACACCAAGCTGCCATGCAGTGATATCAGCTATGACAGGTGGACAACACAGTGTTTCATAAAGACGGGCTCCCATGAGCTTTATCACAAGCTGTCATGCTGCAACAGGAAGTCAGTGGAGTGCGATGAAAGATGAGGCTGATGCTGCAGCTGAGGAAGAGGAGGAGGAGGAGGAGTCCACCTGTCTGTCTGCAGAGGTCACTGCAGCAGGCTAAGAACTGCATCTGATCAGCGCAGGGAGATCAAGTAAATAACTGCAGTGAAAGCTCACAGTAAGAGCTAGTTAGACATGTGAGGGTGTTAGAGGTGTCAGAAGAGAAGGTGCTCTCTGAAGAGAGAGAGGGAGTCTCCTGCTCTGATTGACTTTGGTAGCTTTGTTTCACCATCAGGGATCCACAGAGCAGAAGAGTCTGGACTGACACTGTCTTGTGCAGGATGATGATGTCAGACCACATTCCTTTAGAGGAAATCAGTGGAGGAGAAGGAGCATCCAGCTGAATGATTGAGTTCAAGTACATGGAGCAGGACCAGGAGTCTCTCTGAAGGCAGCATTAGAGACTGAATGTGATTCAGGCGGTCATGAGTAGACAGACTGGCTGCTGCATCCTGGACCATCTGTAAGGGTTTCAGTGTGTGTGGAGGGAGGTCCACCAGAGGGTGAGAGATAACCACGGTCTGGACCAAGAGCTGGGTGGAGAACTGAATCAGGTAAGACCTGATTTTTCTGATGTTGTATAGAACATATAGAACTGAAGTTTACTTTTAAGATGATTCCTAACTTCAGCTCATGATTTCCTCTCTACTGAAAATCATTCAAGGTTTTCAAACACCACAGACACCACAGTGATGAAATCAGAGCATCAGTAAAATCCAGAAGGCACCTGTGTTTTCATATTTAAGATCTTCAACAATGACACCTGATCACAGGGTTTGTTGGTGAAAGTTCCTCATACCTGGTTTCCAGTAGCATGTTAATTAATGCTGACAGACTGAAAGTGAAAACAAACTGAAGTGATA
>NW_019525247.1:555527-556522 GCF_002814215.2 Seriola lalandi dorsalis
GGGGGGGGGGCACACTGAGTCTGATTCTATACTTACAACCTAACACAGAGCAGACCGTACAAATGTATGTCTGAGGTTCTGATCCAGCTGCTGATGGACATCACCACCAGCACCTGCTCCTCCTTCTCTGTTCACACTGTGAATGTAAACCCCTTTATCTACATTGTACGCATGAGATGCTGCATGTACGAGCACTGATTAACGCTCAGTTGTAATCTGAATATATATGGATTTTTCTTTCCTGGATTTAATATCGGGAGAGGGGGGGGGGGGCTGCTCCTGTGAGGGAGGACACAGACGGTAAGAGACCGCAGTGATGGAGAGATGAAAGCAGAAGAAGAGAGTTCAAAGGGCGGCTGATAAAGGACATGTTGTGTGCAGAGTGGAGCTGTGTGTGTGAGAGGCTGACTACAGGTGGAAGGAGAAAGGTCAGTGGGTCTTTCCTGTTACCACCATTCTTTCTAAAGTTGCCACCTTTGATGTGTAAAAAAAACCGGGACACTCTGGCATCTCGCCTGATTTTGTTGTGACATCCCCCTCGTCCATCTCTCCCGCCATTTCACCACGCAACAAAATAAAGGAGCCACATTGTTTGCCAGCTGTCCGTACGTGTCTGTCGCGTTCTGGCGGACAGGACACATGTGACTCAGGAACGCCTCGACGGAAATGCTTCAAATTTGGCACAAACGTTCACTTGGACTCAAGGATGAACTGATTAGATTTTGGTGGTCAAAGGTCAAAGTCAGTGTGACACACACACACACACACACACACACACACACACAACACACAGGATTGGACATAAGCAGAAAGAAAACAGAACACCAGTAAAAGGAAACAAATGAGGTTTTATCTGAAACTATGAAATTCTAAATTTGAAGTGCCTCTTTACAAAAACTGGGACAATTCGTGAAGGTGAAGAATATAAATTGTTGTGGACAGTCGCTCAAAAAAGGGAACCATTCTGGGAAAACCAGAATACCCCACCCCACCCC
>NW_019525247.1:556542-559515 GCF_002814215.2 Seriola lalandi dorsalis
AAGGAACAGATGAGCCTCTGAGATCTCACCTGATTTACACACCACCTGAGCTGCATGACAAAACACAACACACACACACACACACACACACACACTCACACACGAGGAGGGAAACGACAGAACCTGAGTCACAGCAGCATGTTGGGCTTTTATTCTGAAATATTCTGTCATATCATTTAAACTCTATGGTGGTAATAATTAATAATAAATCCGACAGTGTCTTGTGGCCTGTGATTCTGTGATTCTGTGATACTGAAACCATCTGAACCAAACTGATTTTTGTTTAAAAAAAGAAAAGTACGAAAAATGTCATACTCACAGATTTCATCTGAGTGAGCCTTACAACCTGGAACGTCCCTGACCGACTGACTTACTGGCTGACTGACTGACAGACTGAGTGATGATATGTTCACCGGTCAGCTGTGTGCTCGGGAAGTGGAGGAGCACTTCCGATGCGATTACCTCTCCGCCTGGTGTGTGTGTGTGTGTGTGTGTGTGTGTGTGTGAGCTGCCTCGGTCTCGGCCAGAGAAGCCACCGGCCCTGGAGCAAAGAACATTGACCTTGATCAGATTAAAGAAGATGAACAAACAGCTCCTGAGATTCCTGGTAAGCATCAGTGGTGCTAATGCTGCTGCAGCCGGAGGGAAGCGGACTCTCCTGCTACTCGCCTGGCTGTAGAAAACTGTGACGTTCATGTAATCAATACTTGGTCTGATTTGTATTAAATAAGGAATATTAGTTGTAACCAGATAGAAAAGAACATCCTGACCTGCAGACCTGAGGACAGAAAGTTTGTTCCTGACTCTTCACATGTCAGATCTGTCCTCTCTGTTATTGGAAGAAGAGAAAATGTGCGACAGTATTAAATTTCCTGTCCTTCTGTGTCTTTCATTTGGTTCCTGTGAACCCACAAAGTGAAGGTTTGATACCATCTGCTGAAGAAGTGAAGAAAATCCACAGTATTTCCTTCCAGCAGCAACAGACATAATGAAACACTGATGAAAAACAAGACGGAATAATAAAACTCTTGAAGATACATCAGAGCGCACAGACCTCAGTCTCAGGCTAAACGGACCCGTCCTCCCTCGCTGCAGACACTCAGCAGCTTCCTATGTGTTCTCTTCCAGTTCCCATCAGCCTTTGTGCCTCACTCACACCGACAGGAGGCTGTGTCTGACCAGGAGACATCATTTCAGTGAAGATGAGACCAGATGTGACGTCCTCATTGATGTCCACAATCTGAGACAAAAAAAGACTTTATTATGTCTATCTAATATTTTGCAGTTCATTTCCCCCCATCCCTGTGACAGATGTGATAGACTGAAGACCTGTCCAGGTGTTCCCCACCCCCCACACGAGGATCATGGGTCTGGGCGCTAAAGCGTCATCGGTTCCCCTGTCAAAAAACCAAAAACCAAACCATGAGCCCGTTTCTGTGTCTCTCAGGTCTTGTGAACACTGAAAATCACTGATGATCTTTTTGAAAACCAAAGGAGACAAAGTTCAGGAGTCAGGATGAACAGGAAGTAAAATTAAACTGTCAAAATAAAAATGCGCTGTGTGAGAACCGCACTTTGGAAAATGAATTTGTTGCCTGTAGCTTCAGATCAAACTAACGTTAGTGTGATGTGGTATTAACTAATATTTTATGTTTATATATTTATGTTTAACTGTTCCATATTCCCAACTCAAACAAAGAGATAATGGGCCTGGGCGGGAAAATAAATGATACTTTATCCATCATGGTCCCTTATCGTGATTATTAATTATCTTTAGTCGTGAAATAAAATAACGTGCTGTTTTCTCTTTTATTTCACCTCTCTGGATGAAATACCAGTACCAGAACATTTATAAATATATTATTTAAGTCTTTTTAGTTTCAGATTTGTCTCCATCATGAGGAGGCATCTGATTGGTCCAAAGAACCGTCCTCAGAGACCAGGAGAACCAGGAGAACCAGGAGCAGACGGTCTGCAGCCCACAGAGTCCTGATCTCAGCATCATCATCATTCAGTCTGGAATCGCATGAAGAGACGGAGACAGACAGAAGAAGTGCGGCGGGTTCTGGGTCACAGCAAGCGATCTGAATTTCAGAGCATCCCCACGTGGCGTTCACTGCCACGGCAAAGGTCTGAACACTTTTATAAACGAGAGTTTTTGATTATTAATACATTTGCAAAAACTGCATCTACCAAACAGCGACATGTGTAAGTGTCTGAATATTTTTTCTGAAGCTGCTTCAGTTTTTCCGTTGCATAAATAATAAGTGACACAAACAGGAGTCCCGTGGGACTGGAGTGTGCGCTGGGTGTGTGAACAGACTGTTTGCTAACACTAGCTTCACACAGTGACGATATGTCAGTGTCGTGTTCACAGCTTGTTCTGCTGCCAAAAACACAGACAAACAAATAAAGTGAGTCAAACAAAACAGACAAGGTTATACTGTCGAATCACTGCTATTGGCTGAATGAATAGTTTGACACTTTCTTTTAAGCAAACACGTATCTGAGCTTCGATAATCCGCCGCCACCCCGCTGAAAGGTTAAGGAGATAACAAACTCCAGATTTCTGCGCTTCACCCGTGAAGTTACTGATGGCGGTGCCTGTGTCACATCTGATATGCTGTTGCTACTACAACAGTAATGCGCCGCTGGATCTCTGTGTTCTGGCGCTTCGGTTCAGGAAATGTGTCGATGACGTTACCGCCCTGCGAGCGTGTTGAGGAGAACCTGCTCCTGTGTGTGTTTATGTGCTCAGAGTCTCCTGAGATCAACTCTGCAACTGTGTGTGTGTGACCCGCCTCACATCACCCAGCATTCTTAGCAGCAGGAATCCAGGAGAGCTACTTCCTGTTAATAAGAAGATGTGATCGGCCTCGCTGGAAAAAAGGTCGAGGTCGTCTTCACTGCATACCACAGCGTAGATTCTTCCTAAATTAAATTAGAATGAATACATGAGCATATAGCCTCAGT
>NW_019525247.1:559535-560552 GCF_002814215.2 Seriola lalandi dorsalis
GCAGGAGAGCTGGGTCAGATCACACTTTCCAAAACCACTTGGCGGTGTTATTACAGGAGCACAACCTGAGACCTCGGCCTCTGAAGGTGACGCATGCATCCACGCTACAACTGAACTCCACACACTGAGTAAATTCACTGATATTCCCACTTAAATCAGCTGATTTTCAGCCTGAGAAGTCGTGACAAAAGCTGGGCCCAGAAATGTAAGAAACACTGAGCCGACACGTATTTCAGCTTCTCAGTGGTGATAACAATGTTCCCTGCGAGCTGTGCTGTTTATATGTCTGCACCCCTGTGGACTTCCTGTCTTCTTGACTTTTCTTTTACTTTTTCTCTGGAGTTTGTCTTGAGAGAGGTCACATGAGCACCAGCAGCGAATGTCAGTGTAGAAGTTTTACATCAGAGGAAGGAATATAAGGCGACTGTTCGCATCTCCAAACCAGCAGCACTTCATTTAAAGGCATTTGGAAACTTCTGAGTGAAAACCATAGACTGTAAATAAAGATGGACGTAGCCTCTGTGACTTCACCCACAGGTTTGTGAAGAGCGGTTTTGAAGCTCAGAGTGAGCTGCTCCACCGTCGCCATCTTGGCAGCGTCTGACTCCGCCCCCTAACTCCCAGCTAATCCAAAAATGGGCAAAGAGGAGGGGCGTGTGTGGAGCCGAGACTTCGGAGCATGTCAGTATGGCAAGCATAAGCTCCTGTTAGCATCATTAGCACAGGTCGGCGTGTTGCTCTGGAGCGTCTCGCTCTGACACTGATACCTGCTAATTAGTGCTAACATATAAATAAAACACAGGAGCACAGACGTCCTCGTGTTCTGTTTGTCAACCAACAAGTGAAACGATCTGTTACATTGAAAAAATCTTCCAGAAGAACCAACACCACAAACAGAGAAGTTACGTTCACTGACTCCCAACACAACAAGTGAAGACACTAAAAAGTGATGAACCAGGCTGGGACGCACTTTTCTCTTTTTAAGTTATTTTTTGCTGTGATTGCGATAGAGAGGGA
>NW_019525247.1:560602-569527 GCF_002814215.2 Seriola lalandi dorsalis
GGATGATGATGTCAGACCACATTCCTTTAGAGGAAATCAGTGGAGGAGAAGGAGCATCCAGCTGAATGATTGAGTTCAAGTACATGGAGCAGGACCAGGAGTCTCTCTGAAGGCAGCATTAGAGACTGAATGTGATTCAGGCGGTCATGAGTAGACAGACTGGCTGCTGCATCCTGGACCATCTGTAAGGGTTTCAGTGTGTGTGGAGGGAGGTCCACCAGAGGGTGAGAGATAACCACGGTCTGGACCAAGAGCTGGGTGGAGAACTGAATCACGCTGGCGACACTCGGAGCTGGAGGTGTATCGTTTTCGGATTGTCCGTCCGTCTCATTCTCATGGACATGATATCTCAGTAACGCCCGGACAGAACTTCTTCAAATTTGGCACAAACACTCATTTGGACTCAAGGATGAACTAATTAGATCTTGGTGGTCAAGGGTCAAAGGTCAAAGGTCATGGTCATGGTTACCTCACAAAACACAGTAAAAGAAGGAGAGTTTGGTGGATGAGACCAGGAAGTAAAAAGTGTGAGAAATCACTTCAAAAGAATAAAGGACTCATAAATATGTTATATTTTATTATATTATCATTATTTAATATCAACATATTCAACTCAGAGTTATTGTAAAAATCAATGTATGTCTTAATATCATATATACACCTGCACATCTACTCTGACCTCACTAACACAGACTGACTGATCAGGTTACTGAAGGCACCAAACTGCTGCTCAGTGAATCCGTGGCGACGATCAAAAGCCCGAAACCTGTCTCTTATACACATCTGAGCTCTCGGGGGCCACCGTAGAAAACACCCACTCATCCTGTTACACACTTGGGTTCATGCACCACATCCCACTTTGCTGTTCTAACATAACCCAGATGACACTTGGTGCGTTGCTAATTTAAGAGACAAAAAGCCGTGTGAGGTTCAGGATTTGTGAGAATCAGTCTGGGAGTTTCCCACTGCTCCCAGTCTGGTGCATGGATCTTCTCGTCGAAACACCAGAAAGCAAACAAAACTTGGCGTTCCCAAATCATATGAGCCCGTTCCTGCAGGAGATAAATCAGGTCCACATTCCACGTCTGCCCTAATGCTTTCTTTTCCACACCCACGGCTCTTGTACGTGGACACAGAGGAGGAACGAGGAGCCTGATCCCGGCCGAACAGATTCATGGCTGCACACACATAAACAAAGGTCATGTGATGAAGTGTCCCGGGAGATGAAAAACCTCTCTTCACACACACACGTTCGCACCACGCAGTGTTGAGTGAGTCCTGCAACGTCCTGGATACACACCTCCGGCCTCAGCAGATACGATAACAAGCCCGAGCCTGGCGTGTAGTGAGATCACACTGGTATGTAATCATAAAGAGACAGAGCCCGCCAGTATATTTGTGTCTACACCTGCACATACTGAGACGGTGAGAGAGAGAGGGAGCGGGCGGCAGGGCGGGGGTTAACCAAACAGTGTCCATAACCTGCCAAGTGGCTGCTATCGGCCCGGGTTTATTTACTGAACCCGGAGAGGAGAGCGACGCCGTCCAGAGAGACACATATGCTGATGTGTGCGGCGGGAGGAGAGATAACAGGAGGAGAGCGTTTCATTACAGAGGAGACCCAGAGGGACGGAGACAACACCTCTGTCGGTGTTTGGAGAGGATTTACACCTCAGACAGAGTCTAATAACATCACGTCCTGCGGCACACACTCATCATCGTCTCATCACGCTCCTCTGCACTTACCATAGGAACGACACAGTGAAGAACAGTTTTCTATAACCAACCACTCACCTTTACATGATTTTGTGAGAGTTATACAATGACAGTCAGGGGATCATTTTGTCTGAATAAAGTTTGTTTGGCAATAATTTTAGTATTTTTGTTATAAAATAAAAACCGTATAAATATAAAGGGACAATCGAAATGAAGCTGAACATGCTGGGTGTCATATGAAACTAGAGAAGCTACTCTTTCAATTCCCACAGCGAAACATGCAGTCAGACTTCAAATTTTACAATCAACTTGTCAAATTTTGTGTTTGTGTCTAAATATTCCCTCAAATCCCAAAGTGGGTGAAAGCAAGAGCAACTGATATTGTCTTCTCTCATTTTGAGTCTATCCACACAGTTCTCTAAGCAAAATGACATGGTGGCGTATAATGCAGACCCCGTGGCTGCAGTCGAAAAGTCTTTTTTGCTTACGAAGGTTCAAACTGAGTGACGGAGCTGCTCCACTTCTCTACATGATGAGGACCGGAGCTTCAGTGCTTCCTATCTTATCTCCTTTAGCAGAGGAAACACTGGACCTTCCTTTAGGAAAGGAAAGGAGAAAATGCTGTCCCAAGATTCCTTGCCACAGCAACATTTAAAGTGATGTACCGTTGTAGTTTCACCACAGCGGAGCCACATGAATGTGTTAACAACAGAGCAGCTGTTTTATGTTTGTGACACGATCCAGAACTGATGGAAATCCCTGACTGATCCACTGAAGCCAAATCCATAAATATAGATTTCTTCTCTTTAAGTCCAGTGATGAGTCATCATGAAGAACAAGCAGATTGAATTTATAGTTAATAATGTCATCATCTTAACAAAATACTATAGTCTATACATAAATGTTGTTTCACTGAATCCCCTCCTATTGTGGAATGTACTACAAAATGAATTTTCTCTACTTAACAAATGTATAAAAATGTCAGGAAACTATAAACTTACTGTATGTCTGAATATTATTTATTCTGATCTCTTGCTCATTTCCTTCTTTTTATTTAATTATTATTTGAATGGTTCAACTTTCTCTATTTGTATTTTTCGTTCATGTTATATTTCAACATTCAATCCTGTTAGCTTCGTTCTTGTGGTTAGGAAAGGAGGATTTATTGTCCATGTCTTGTAAATAAACTTAGTTTTAAAAAAAATTAGGAATCATCATGAAGTCCCCGCAACGCAGTTGTCTTATCATAAGCCGTCATGAATCCTCCCTCACACCTTCCCTTGACCTCATGACGTTTTCCATCTTTTCAAGGAAAAGTTCTCGACCCCCGCCTCAATTTCATACACTGTCTTTTGCTGCCATCTAGTGGGCGTTTGGTGGCACTAAGGATTACATTTACAGGACATTTACGGATTTACAATTTTCGACATAACGCGAGCTTTCCAACGGTACGCCACACACCTACGAGACTTACCGAAAATAGTACAGCGGCGGGTAAACTTGAGATACACATGGCGCAACACCGATGCGATTGTGTTGTTTATATTTTTTTAGTAGTTCGTCATTTGTACATTTGTGTTTGAAGCAGCAACATTGAAAGTCAAGAAAAAAAAAAGTCATATTATAGTAGAGCATAAAAATGTCAAAAAACGTCATAGTATTGTAAGGCATAAAATTTCAAAAAAAACATCATAGTATACTAAGGCATAAAAATGCCAAAAAAAATCATATTCTAGTAGAGCATAAAAATGGCAAAAAAACGTCATAGTCATAGTCATAGTCATAGTCAGGCACAAAACGTCACAGTATAGTAAGGCATAAAAATGCCAAAAAAAATCATATTCTAGTAGAGCATAAAAATGTCAGTATAGTATGGCATAAAATTTCAAAAAACGTCATAGTATAGTATGCCGTAAAATTTCAAAAAACGTCATAGTATAGTAAGGCATGAAAATGCCAAAATGCATCATAGGACAGTAAAGCCCCAAAACAGGGATTGAACCCATGACCTTGTCAGTGTTAGGCAGTAGTCCTGACCATTGTACCACAATACTTCTACATCACAAGCTCAAGGTATAGCACGATATCAAGGATATTTTAGCATACTAATCCATGATATATCACAAAAGATTGTCCATTAGGCATAAAATGTCATGAAAACATAATTGTATAGTAAGACGTATAAATGGCAAAAAACGTCATAGTATAATCAGGCACAAAACATCACAGTATAGTAAGGCATAAAAATGGCAAAAAAATACATATTATAGTAGAGCATAAAAATGCAAAAAAACGTCATAGTATAGTATGGCATAAAATTTTAAAAAAACGTCATAGTATAGTAAGGCATAAAAATGCCAAAAAACTTCATTGTGTAGTAGAGCATAAAAATGGCAAAAAACGTCATAGTATAGTAAGGCATAAAAATGCCAAAAAGCATCATAGGACAGTAAAGCCCCAAAACAGGGATTGAACCCATGACCTTGTCAGTGTTAGGCAGTAGTCCTGACCATTGTACCACAATACTTCTACATCAAAAGCTCCTGGTATAGCAGGATATCAAGGATATTTTAGCATACTAATCCATGATATATCACAAAAGATTGTCCATTAGGCATAAAATGTCATGAAAACATAATTGTATAGTAAGACATATAAATGGCAAAAAAACGTCATAGTATAATCAGGCACAAAACATCACAGTATAGTAAGGCATAAAAATGGCAAAAAAATACATATTATAGTAGAGCATAAAAATGCAAAAAAACGTCATAGTATAGTATGGCATAAAATTTCAAAAAATGTCATAGTATACTAAGGCATAAAAATGGCAAAAAACGTCATAGTATAGTCAGGCACAAAACGTCACAGTATAGTAAGGCATAAAAATGCCAAAAAGAGTCATATTCTGGTAGAGCATAAAAACGTCATAGTATAGTATGGCATAAAATTTCAAAAAATGTCATAGTATATTAAGTCATAAAATGTCAAAAAACGTCATAGTATAGTAAGGCATAAAAATGCCAAAAAGCATCATAGGACAGTAAAGCCCCAAAACAGGGATTGAACCCATGACCTTGTCAGTGTTAGGCAGTAGTCCTGACCATTGTACCACAATACTTCTACATCACAAGCTCATGGTATAGCATGATATCAAGGATATTTTAGCATACTAATCCATGATATATCACAAAAGATTGTCCATTAGGCATAAACCAGGGTTTGAACCCTTGGCCTTCTCAGTGTGAGGGAATAGTCCTAACCATTCTACCACCATGCTGCTGCATTATGAATGCTTTGTATAGACAGGTATATAAAATATCAGTATACTACTCCGTGACATATCATAAAAAATCATAGTATTGTGAGGCATAAAATATTATAGTATAGTAAGGCATAAAAATGGAAAAACAATTCATCGTATAGTGTGGTGTGAAAATATCAAAAAGCATCATAAGAGAGTAAAGCCCCAAATTAGGGTTTAAACCCATGACCTTCTCATTGTGAAGCAACAATCGTAACCATTGTACCACAATGCTGCATTATCACAATTTAATGGTACGGCAACATATTAAGAATATTTTAGCATACTAATCCATGATATATCATAAAAGGTTATTGTCCATTAGGCATAGAATGTCATGAAAACGTCATTGTATAGTAGAGCATAAAAATGTCAAAAAATGTCATATTCTAGTAGAGCATAAAATTTCAAAAAATATCATAGTATACTAAGGCATAAAAATGGCAAAAAACGTCATAGTATAGTCAGGCACAAAACGTCACAGTATAGTAAGGCATAAAAATGCCAAAAAAATACATATTATAGTAGAGCATAAAAATGCCAAAAAGCATCATAGGACAGTGAAGCCCCAAAACAGGGATTGAACCCATGACCTTGTCAGTGTTAGGCAGTAGTCCTGACCATTGTACCACAATACTTCTACATCACAAGCTCCTGGTATAGCAGGATATCAAGGATATTTTAGCATACTAATCCATGATATATCACAAAAGATTGTCCATTAGGCATAAAATGTCATGAAAACATAATTGTATAGTAAGACATATAAATGGCAAAAAACGTCATAGTATAATCAGGCACAAAACGTCACAGTATAGTAAGGCATAAAAATGGCAAAAAAATACATATTATAGTAGAGCATAAAAATGCAAAAAAACGTCATAGTATAGTATGGCATAAAATTTCAAAAAATGTCATAGTATACTAAGGCATAGAAATGACAAAAAAACGTCATAGTATAGTCAGGCACAAAACGTCACAGTATAGTAAGGCATAAAAATGCCAAAAAAACGTCATTGTGTACTATTGCGTGAAAATGTCAAAAAACGTCATAGTATAGTATGCCGTAAAATTTCAAAAAACGTCATAGTATAGTAAGGGTTAAAAATGCCAAAAAGCATCATAGGATTGACCATTGTACCACAATACTTCTACATCACAATCTCATGGTATAGCATGATATCAAGGATATTTTAGCATACTAATCCATGATATATCATAAAAGGTTATTGTCCATTAGGCATAGAATGTCATGAAAACGTCACAGTATAGTAAGGCATAAAAATGCCAAAAAAATACATATTATAGTAGAGCATAAAAATGGCAAAAAACGTCATAGTATAGTAAGGCATAAAAATGCCAGAAAAATACATATTATAGTAGAGCATAAAAATGGCAAAAAACGTCATAGTATAGTATGGCATAAAATTTCAAAAAACGTCATAGTATACTAAGGCATAAAAATGGCAAAAAACGTCATAGTATAGTCAGGCAGAAAACATCACAGTATCATCAGGTATAAAAATGGCAAAAAACATCATAGTATAGTAAGGCAAAAAATATATCAAAAAGGACCATAGGACAGTAAAGCCCAAAAGCAGGGATTGAACCCATGACCTTGCCAGTGTGAGGCAGCAGTCCTGACCATTGTACAACAATACCTCTGCATCACAAGCTCATGGTATAGCATTATATTAAGGATATTTTAGCATACTAATCCATGATATATCACAAAAGATTGTCCATTAGGCATAAAATGTCATGAAAACATAATTGTATAGTAAGACATATAAAAATCAAAAATCATCATGGTATAGGATGGCGCAAAAATGTCACAGTATATAAAAGCCTGAAACCAGGGTTTGAACCCTTGCCCTTCTCAGTGTGAGGGAATAGTCCTAACCATTCTACCCCCATGCTGCTGCATTATGAACGCCTTGTATAGAAAGGTATATAAAATATCAGTATACTACTCCGTGACATATCATAAAAAATCATAGTATTGTGAGGCATAAAATATTATAGTATAGTAAGGCATAAAAATGGAAAAACAATTCATCATATAATGTGGTGTGAAAATATCAAAAAGCATCATAAGAGAGTAAAGCCCCAAACTAGGGTTTGAACCGATGACCTTCTCACTGTGAAGCAACAATCCTAACCATTGTACCACGATGCTGCTGGATCACAAGTTAATGGTATAGCAACATATTAAGAATATCTTAGCATACTAATCCGTGATATATCATAAAAGGTTATTGTCCATTAGGCATAGAATGTCATGAAAACATCATTGTATAGTAAGGCATAAAAATGTCAAAAAACATCATAGTTTAGGATGGCGCAAAAATGTCACAGCATATAAAAGCCTACAAACAGGGTTTGAACCCTTGCCCTTCTCAGTGAGAGGCTATAGTCCTAACCATCGTACCACCATGCTGCTGGATCACTAACTCATTGTATAGCAAGGTATATCAAATATCAGTATACTACTCCATGAAATATCATAAAACGTCATAGTATTGTAAGGCATAAAACGTCAAAGTATAGTAAGGCATATAAAAATGCCAAAAAACTTAATGGCGTAGTGTAGCGTGAAACTATCAAAAAACATCACAGGATTATAAAGTCTGAAACCAGGGTTTGAACCCTTGACCTTCTTAGTGTGAGGGAATAGTCCTAACCATTGCACCACAATGCTGCTGAATTGCAAAGGCATTGTATAGCAAGATATATGAAATATCAGTATACTACTCCTTGAAATATCATACAACATCATAGTATAGTAAGGCATAAAAATGCCAAAAAAACGTCATTGTATAGTATTGCGTGAAAATTCCGAAAAAACTCATAGTATAGTCAGGCAAAAAACGTCATAGTATAGTATGGCATAAAATTTCAAAAAACGTCATAGTATACTAAGGCATAAAAATGGCAAAAAACGTCATAGTATACTAAGGCATAAAAATGGCAAAAAACGTCATAGTATACTAAGGCATAAAAATGGCAAAAAACGTCATAGTATACTAAGGCATAAAAATGGCAAAAAACGTCATAGTATACTAAGGCATAGAAATGACAAAAGAACGTCATAGTATAGTATGGCATAAAACGTCAAAAAACGTCATAGTATAGTAAGGCATAAAAATGCCAAAAAAACGTCATTGTGTACTATTGCATGAAAAAGTCAAAAAACGTCATAGTATAGTATGGCATAAAATTTCAAAAAATGTCATAGTATACTAAGGCATAGAAATGACAAAAAAACGTCATAGTATAGTCAGGCACAAAACGTCACAGTATAGTAAGGCATAAAAATGTCAAAAAACGTCATAGTATAGTATGCCGTGAAAATTTCAAAAAACGTCATAGTATAGTAAGGGATAAAAATGCCAAAAAGCATCATAGGACAGTAAAGCCCCAAAACAGGGATTGAACCCATGACCTTGTCAGTGTTAGGCAGTAGTCCTGACCATTGTACCACAATACTTCTACATCACAATCTCATGGTATAGCATGATATCAAGGATATTTTAGCATACTAATCCATGATATATCATAAAAGGTTATTGTCCATTAGGCATAGAATGTCATGAAAACGTCACAGTATAGTAAGGCATAAAAATGCCAAAAAATGTCATATTCTAGTAGAGCATAAAAATGCCAAAAAACGTCATAGTATAGTATGGCATAAAATTTCAAAAAATATCATAGTATACTAAGGCATAAAA
The DNA here is from genome assembly GCF_002814215.2 of Seriola lalandi dorsalis. Taxonomy (NCBI): domain Eukaryota; kingdom Metazoa; phylum Chordata; class Actinopteri; order Carangiformes; family Carangidae; genus Seriola; species Seriola lalandi. Next base: position 569,354 of record NW_019525247.1, read on the forward strand.
ATGGCAAAAAACGTCATAGTATAGTCAGGCACAAAACGTCACAGTATAGTAAGGCATAAAAATGCCAAAAAAATACATATTATAGTAGAGCATAAAAATGGCAAAAAACGTCATAGTATAGTAAGGCATAAAAATGCCAAAAAGCATCATAGGACAGTGAAGCCCCAAAACAGG
>NW_019525247.1:569550-570035 GCF_002814215.2 Seriola lalandi dorsalis
TTTCGGATTGTCCGTCCGTCTCATTCTCATGGACATGATATCTCAGTAACGCCCGGACAGAACTTCTTCAAATCTGGCACAAACACTCATTTGGACTCAAGGATGAACTAATTAGATCTTGGTGGTCAAGGGTCAAAGGTCAAAGGTCATGGTCATGGTTACCTCACAAAACACAGTAAAAGAAGGAGAGTTTGGTGGATGAGACCAGGAAGTAAAAAGTGTGAGAAATCACTTCAAAAGAATAAAGGACTCATAAATATGTTATATTTTATTACATTATCATTATCTAATATCAACATATTCAACTCAGAGTTATTGTAAAAATTAATGTATGTCTTAATATCATATATACACCTGCACATCTACTCTGAATGACCTCACTAACACAGACTGACTGATCAGGTTACTGAAGGCACCAAACTGCTGCTCAGTGAATCCGTGGCGACGATCAAAAGCCCGAAACTCCACCCATCATATGTGGGTGG
>NW_019525247.1:570085-590821 GCF_002814215.2 Seriola lalandi dorsalis
AAAAGCATCATAAGAGAGTAAAGCCCCAAAATAGGGTTTGAACCCATGACCTTCTCATTGTGAAGCAACAATCGTAACCATTGTACCACAATGCTGCATCATCACAATTTAATGGTACGGCAACATATTAAGAATATTTTAGCATACTAATCCATGATATATCATAAAAGGTTATTGTCCATTAGGCATAGAATGTCATGAAAACGTCACAGTATACTAAGGCATAAATATGGCAAAAAACGTCATAGTATAGTCAGGCACAAAACGTCACAGTATACTAAGGCATAAAAATGGCAAAAAACGTCATAGTATGGTATGGCATAAAAATGGCAAAAAACTTCATTGTGTTCTATCGCGTGAAAATGTCAAAAAATTTCATAGTATAGTAAGGCATAAAAATGCCAAAAAAAGTCATATTCTAGTAGAGCATAAAAATGTCAAAAAACGTCATAGTATAGTAAGGCATAAAAATGCCAAAAAGCATCATAGGACAGTAAAGCCCCAAAACAGGGATTGAACCCATGACCTTGTCAGTGTTAGGCAGTAGTCCTAACCATTGTACCACAATACTTCTATATCACAAGCTCATGGTATAGCAGGATATCAACGATATTTTAGCATACTAATCCATGATATATCACAAAAGATTGTCCATTAGGCATAAAACAGGGTTTGAACCCTTGGCCTTCTCAGTGTGAGGGAATAGTCCTAACCATTCTACCACCATGCTGCTGCATTATGAATGCCTTGTATAGAAAGGTATATAAAATATCAGTATACTACTCCGTGACATATCATAAAAAATCATAGTATTGTGAGGCATAAAATATTATAGTATAGTAAGGCATAAAAATGGAAAAACAATTCATCGTATACTGTGGTGTGAAAATATCAAAAAGTATCATAAGAGAGTAAATCCCCAAACTAGGGTTTGAACCGATGACCTTCTCATTGTGAAGCAACAATCGTAACCATTTTACCACAATGCTGCTGCATCACAATTTAATGGTATGGCAATATATTAAGAATATTTTAGCATACTAAGCCATGATATATCATAAAAGGTTATTGTCCATTAGGCATAGAATGTCATGAAAACATCATTGTATAGTAAGGCATAAAAATGTCAATAAACATCATAGTTTAGGATGGCGCAAAAATGTCACAGCATATAAAAGCCTAAAACCAGGGATTGAACCCTTGCCCTTCTCAGTGTGAGGCTATAGTCCTAACCATCGTACCACCATGCTGCTGTATCACTAACTCATTGTATAGCAAGGTATATAAAATATCAGTATACTACTCCGTGATATATCATAAAACGTCATAGTATTGTAAGGCATATAAAAATGCCAAAAACTTAATCGCGTACTGTAGCGTGAAACTATCAAAAAACGTCACCGGATTATAAAGTCTGAAACCAGGGTTTGAACCCTTGACCTTCTCAGTGTGAGGGAATAGTCCTAACCATCGCACCACGATGCTGCTGCATTGGAAAGTCATTGTATAGTAAGATATATGAAATATCAGTATACTACTCCTTGAAATATCATAGAACATCATAGTATAGTAAGGCATAAAAATGCCAAAAAACGTCATTGTATAGTATTGCGTGAAAATTCCCAAAAAACTCATAGTATAGTCAGGCACAAAACGTCATAGTATAGTAAGGCATAAAAATGCCAAAAAATTTCATCGTATAATATCGTGTGAAAATTTCAGAAACCTCATTGTATAGGATGGCATAATATTTCATAAAAACCTCATCATATAGTCTGGCATGAAAATGTAAAGAAACGTCATATCATACTAAGATATAAAAATGTCAAATAACATCATAGTATGGTCAGGTATAAAACGCCATAGCATAGCAAGGCAAAAAAATATCAGAAGAATTATGGTATATTAAGAAATAAAAATGTCATAGTATATTAAGGCATTAAAATGCCAAAAAACGTCATTGTATAATATGGTGTTAAAATGTAAAAAAAAATCATAGTATAGTATGGCATAAAATTTCAAAAAACATCATACTATAATAAGGCATAAAAATGCTAAAAAAACGTCATAGTATACTAAGGTATAAAAATGTCAAAAAAAGTTTTAGTATAGTAAGGCATAAAACGTCATGATATAGTGAATCATAAAAATGCCCAAGAAAATTCATCGGATAGTATGAAGTCAAAATGTAAAAAAAACATCATAGTATAGTATTGCATAAAAATTTCAAAAAACTTAATATTATAGTAAGGCATAAAATTGTCAAAAAATGTCATAGTCCACTATGGCATGAAATTTAAAAAAAACATCATCATACTGTATGGTTTGAAAATGTCAAAAAACATCACAGTATAGTATGGCATAAAATTTCAAAAAACGTCGCAGTATAGCAAGGCATAAAAATGTCAAAAGACGTCATAATATTGTAAGGCACAAAACATCATAGTAAACTAAGGCACAAAAATACCAAAAAACATCAACATATAGTATGGCGAGAAGAGTGGCACTTAATTTAAAAAAATTTGCTTTGGCTTTGGGTACTCTGGGTATCTTTGAGTCCACCTCCTCCTATCCTACTAAAACCTCTGTAGACTCTGCATGCTCTGTAGTAACTCTATCTCCTGTTGTACAGTTGTAGTCACAAAGCTGCTGAATAGGTTCAGTGGAATCTCTGTGGATGGGATTATTGCTCTCATGGTATTATTCGCTGTTTAATTGAAAATACATTTAAGGCGAGGATAAAATTGTAAATTTTTCCCTTGGTTTATCCCCATTTACTCAGATCACAATGTTACTGACACTGGGAATACATTCTCTGAGGTCTTATAGAGATCAAGCTCATGCATATTGACCTATTCTCATGCCTATGCTATTCTTGATTTATTTTGGGAATGTCTATTTAGGCGAGCCACACCTCCCAGGACCCTAGGGCTTAAGAGGCTAATACAATTATTTTATGGAATGCAGAATGTCTATTTTGATGTCTGTGTTAGGATATCAAATGTGCATGTCTTAAGACCACAGAGAATAGTGTGTAAACACGTTGATTATGAGCATTTTAAGGTGCTTAAATTTGGGTGCTACCACTTCAGCAATTTCTGAGGGGAAACCGTAGAGAACTTAATAATTTTGCGAGAAGAAACATTTCTCCATTCAACCAACCTATGAATTGAGGTTAGGAATATTGACATTTACAGTAATATTGACATTTTTAATATCGTTTTTATAGGCTACTTGACTCAATCTGATTCAGTCTTCAGGGGGGTAATTCAAACCTTGCTATACCCCCAAGATATTTAACATGCTATTCTGACATATTTTCTCATTGTTTGGGTTATGGTAAGGTTAAGGGCTATTATTATTCTGTTTTTAAAAGAAACTTTTATTGTATCTAATTAAATCACAAACCTCATTATTTAACAAAAATTTGTAAAGGCTGAGGGTCAAAAGCAAAGTAATTAACAGTTAAAACTCTTATCCTTGTCCAGTCATAGTTATCCACGTTTTCTTCAATTATTTACAAACTATCCCATAATTACAGATTACCTTTCAGATCAGGTGCTTCATTCTTATTCAGTCTTACCAATTGAACAACGTCCCTCCAGAGAACATCAGAGGAGATGAATGTCTGCCCTTTCCACTTACTGTCTAATCAGATGAAACTGGTAATCACTCTTTTCCCAGGCCGACTTCACTCTTTGTTTTTGAGGCTCTCCTGAGGCTATTTTAATTCTCCCCATTTGAAGTTTACCTTTGATTGTTTTCTTCTGACAGTGACCGATCGTGACGGAGGAGATAGAGGATGGAAAAATACGGGGGAGGCAAATGAGGGAAGCGGTGAAGGAGGAAGAGGAAAGGCACAGTGGGAAATCAAGAGAGGATGAGGGAGGTAATGATGGATGATAATGATCCACCTACAGTATTTTTAACGTGGATCTTATTCTCATAATTGTGTCTCTTCTGACAGTGGCTCATGACAACTCACACACAAGCGCATCATGGACAGCAGCATCCACACAAACTTCAAATTTACACCAACCATCAGCTGCTGCAGCTTCTGTATCCAGCACATGAGTAGATCTCTATAGTAAGTGACAAACACTCCCTCTACTTTGTATTTCTATTCTCTGTCATAGCTCCATAGACACAGAGAGAACTGAATGATGTAGTCATATTTAACCACCTGTAGTTTTAAACTGGTGAATCCAAGTCAAGCACCTGGTAAACATCATTGATGTCACCTCTTTGTAACTGATCGGTAATTCAAACATGAACATAAACACTGAGAGAAGTGTTTGAAATCTTTCCTGTAAGTTTGACATTTATCTGGAAATTTTGAGGAGGCTCGAGTATGGAAGCAAGTCTGTCTCACCAGATTTTGAAATTTAAAAAATCTGTGAATCTCTAACACTGACTTTTTTTTGCATTGACATTCTGTATCTGATATTTTTTTGCTCTGAATTCTGAATTCAACAAATTTTCAATAACTAATTCCAATTTCAAGCTTTAGAAAGTTGGAATCAAACATATTCACGTTGCTCAAATTCAGATCCCGAAATTCAAATTAAAAATTCATCCAGGATAAAGATAAGACTCTAGCTGTGTCCCAATTCTGGGGCCACATTCTTCGGGGGATGCTGTCTACGAAGGCGTGGCCCCTTCGCGGCCGTCAGGCTAGTTTATAATGGTTATAACAGATTTCCTTTGCGACATTGATGGAATACCCCCAGACTGTCTGCATCTGTTTTTATGAGACTGTGATTGGTTCATGGTGACTGGTTATTTCACTCATGATGTTTTTATATTTTAGAAAAACATCATATGGACACATTAACAAGGTTAAACACTTGATTTTCATCGAAGGGGGCCTTTAATGTATTTTTGCTGAATTTCCCAAGGTTCGTTTTTCTTGTATGTTTTATTTTTGTAATGCATTTTTTTTTGAGTTCATACTTCAGCCTGCTGACTTGCTTTGTGGCAACATCCCTTTCAAGGTTTCCAATGTATATATGTTGTTTTTTAGGACAAAACTCTGAGGTGGTGATGTTGGTCAGAATGGCCCCCAATTATGAAAAATCCTGTTATTTTCCTTTAGTTTTTCAGCAGCACAGGGAGAGAGCAGCATCTCACTGGCAGAATATATCTACACGTCTGTTTGATTTCCTCTGCCGTTGGGAAATCCATCTGAATTTTAATGCAGTGAAAACACAGCGCGATGCTCTGTTCTCCGTTTCCTGACTCTCCCAGCCGTCAGTCATGATGTTCCCTTCCTTTAAAAAAAAAAAAAATCCATAAAAAAAAAAAAAAGTCTGTGAAAATCCAACAGGGCTGGAGAAGATAAACTTTGTCTGCAGCATCTGGAAACTGAGATATGACAAGAGCTGTGAAATTCAAGCCACATGACCAAACCAGCCCACTTAGCAACCACTTACATACTATAACTGACATGACCGGGTCAGTTCAGTCACCTCATGACTTTACTCATGGATAAACATTTCAATAGTTTTGTAACATGAAGTATTGAGACTATTACTGCTCCAAAATATCTTAAAGCTGCACTAATCTGTATTTCTATGTCAACAATGGATTGAATGACTTTGTGTAACATGGAAGATGTCTGTAGTGACACACCCACAGAGAATTGTCAATTATCTTTGGTTATAAGACTCAGAAACCCATTAAGTTCTCCCCCAGCAGCAGCACACAGTCACAGTCACAGCTGGTGAACATAGGGGAGCATTTAGCAGTTAAAGAGACAGAAAATAATACAGCAGTAAACAACTATTTTCAGTGTTATGATATAGTGGAGTAATGGCGTCCTGGGCAGAGAAAAAGGCCACAGCCCCTCTGTGTGTGTTGTAATCTGAGTTTCTCTGGTCTTTGTTGTGGTAGCCGGTCTGTCAGCGCTTGTGTGTTAGTGCATGATAGTCCATTGACCACATTTATAACCACACAGGCACCGCCCACAGGTGAGATGACACAGTGCAGGTGAGAGTGATCTCCACTGAAGAAACCCAAGGCCTCAGACAAAGAATGAGATCGGGCTAGAGCACAGGGATGACTGGTCATGGGGACCACCAGCTCCAATCCTGGACTGTCAAAACCTCCATAAAGTTTTTAAAGGGTTTACAGCTCCATCAGGGTCTTCACTGGCTCCTTTGTTGTCACTCGTGCGGCCGGTTCCATTGGATCAGTCCAAGGCTGAATTCTTTTCCCAGTCTGACCATGGAGCCAATACTGATGTGGTTTACTGACAGGAGAACCCTGCGAGCTGCTAAAGAGTCCAGCTGGACTCAGAAATGTGTGGGCTAATGGTTGCGTCTGGATTGTTTTTTGTTGGCTCTCGTGTTCACAGTGTAACTTTATTCAGTTGTGGTTCTTGTTGTGTGTTTAGTGAACACTTTTACTGGGCTTCATAACACCTTGATGACTGAGAACGTGAAGGGAAGGAGTTGTGGCCGTTGAAGCACTTGTTTTGGTCTGAGATGCTGGTGGTCTAGTGCGTCATTTAGTGGCAGTGATGATCATCTACACTGTAGACAGAACCTTAAAAACTAAAAAGGAAATTGAATATGGGGCTTGTTCATCAGGTGGACGAATCCAAATCGATACTCATGTTGCAACACGGTCAGGTATTATGTAAATACAACTGTTCACTATCACTGCCATTGAAGCCGAAATTAATTAATTCAGCTTCAAATGCAGCATGATCTTTCACAAACATTTGAAATTTTAAGACGTACAACTAGGATGACCACAAGAATGGAAACATGTTGATTATGTTTGTTTGTTTCTGACATTGGATTGTTGGATTGTTGGGTGCAGTACACTCTGGAGCCTCTGGTGGATGCGACAGGAAGTGTGCTGGTATGTCGTCTGTAATAAAACAACAAATTCATCTCAAGTGAAATATGTGTTTAAGACGGAGAAAAACCCCCACCGCATTGTTATGTGAATTAAGTGCTATCTATTGATAACATCTGCTCACATCTGGTTTCTGTCAGGAAGAGTTTCCATGTGGCCACCCACTAGAACAGAATAGTTGCTGCAATACAAACTCATTGCAGGTCAATGATTCTCAGTTCAGTGAGGAAAGCTTCGGTTCAGGACCTGCCGGTTCAGGCCTGCAGCTCATAAAACTGACACTGACTCTGAAGAGATAAAAAGATGAAGAGCAGCAGCTCAGACAGAAATGAAGGCTGCATGTTTCTTTAGAGCAGAGAGTACAGCTGAAAAAATGACTTCATAACAGAGTGTTCGTCAGACATTACAGACACTTTACTTGGGACTTAGTTGACGTACCTTTGGCAGTGATTGTCTGATGAGACAACCTTTGCACATCTGGATTCTGGGCCTTCTCTGTAGATCTTCTCAGGCCATGTCAGGTTTGATGTGGACAGACGTTCAGATCTCTCCAGATGTTGGACTGGGTTCAAGTCAGGATTCTGGCTTGCTCATTGTCCTGTTGGAAGGTGAACCTTTGGCCCAGTCTAAGGTCCTGGACCAGGTTTTCATTAAAGATCTCTCTGTACTCTCGATACTCTGTACTACCCCCAGTCCTGACCGGGACGATCCTCCTCCTACGATCCTCATCTCACATGTGAATCTTAGAACACGTTCCTCAGACATTATGGACTTTAAGTAGTGACGGTTGAAGTGCGGCTATGGTCCAACGCGTTGCCATAGTAATGGAAATCCAATGTATTTGTATGGAGATCCTGCGTATCTCCTGCATGTTCACCTCCAGCCCCCATTAAGAAATGTCTATCTCACTCCCCAGATGATGCATTCAACAAATGTATGACTGCAGTGGGAGTGTCTGTAGAATGATTGCTGGAGACATTGCAAACTATTTTAATTCAGTTTTAAGAAAATTAAAAAATTGTGTTGAGGGGTTTAGGTAAACTGTGTATTCAGCCTTGTTAAGAAATGCACGCACTTGCCTCTACGGTATTTAAATTGGATCCTTCAAACATTCAGGATTTTTTTTTTAAATTCACTTATAAACTCTTGATCAAGTGCATAGGTTGTGGCTGGAATGTGCTGCAGCGCTATATTCATAATCCATGTATGTATTGAAATATGTAAATTCTATATACCTTATGGGATTAATGTTAATGTACATGGCAGGATAGAACATAATTGTATGAGAATTAATGAAATCATAATATAGTTGGGGGGTAGTGTACAGATCTAACATAAATAAAAGGGAAACAATGCCCATTTATGTATGTATTATATTTTATTGGATAAAAAATACATTTTCTTATAATAATACATTTCTTATTACATCAATAAATATTTGCTATGAAACATTGAAAAATGAAGTATGTCATCTCAAGATTCCTGAACAAGTTTTTCATTTAACGCTTGGCCTTGCTGTTGCTGCTGCTGAAGCAGCATTGCCTGGGTGCCTGCATTTGGACTCGTTGCTGCATCATTTGCATCATATCCATCATCTGCTGCTGTGAATGTTGTTCCCCTCTTGCTTGCTCCTCCATCTCCTGCTCTCTTAACTGTAGCTCTCTCTCTCTCTCTCTCTCTCTCTGAAGAGAAGAGATTTCTGATGAAATCATATCACTGCCACTTCTCCTGCACTACTGAGCCGCTCTGATTTTCGGGCTGTTTGGGAACTGCAGGGAAGAGGAGAAGAACTTCCAATACACTGAGCCTTGACTGCAAATAAACTACTTTCATTACATGTATCATTATTACTAAAGGAAGCAGAGGAATAACTAACAAACTGTGCCTATGTAGGCGCATATTACTCTCTTCGTAATGCATCCCTAAAATAACAGTGAAATACTGCGCCATTGTCTTTAAACCACTGTGCAAGTGTTATTGATATTTAAACAATGTGGGTGCTGGACGAGAAAACTAAATTGCATCAGTCTCTTAGCCTACGTTGTGCCTTGTGCTGCTTTGCACCGGGTGTAAAATAGTATGTAAAAAGTCTTTGATGCGTATATGCTCACCTCAGACTGTCTCCTCTCTCACTCTCGCTGCTAAAAATCAATCAATTTTGCCGGATGCATACCTGAGTTCAGCTAAACAATTGTTTACAGATATTTTTTTCTACTTTATTTTTTCTCTCGCTGCGCTGAGTAATTAAATGCATTATGAAATGAAGCTTAGCTCAGGAAGACTGTCTTCGTGCTAACATTCTTTCTCTCTTACCTTACCCCTGCTTCCAACTCAATTAGCAGTCACTCTGTTAAACCAATCAGATTTCGTCTCAGCCGCTGTGAGCCAATCACTTTGTTGCTGTCACTGTTCCTGTTTCCTGTGCAGCCTGGAGAAAGACTCCCCCTTTAAATGATGATGGTCTGATGTGCACATCGACAATCCAATAAATGAATCAGTCTATGTTAGTCTCTTCGGAATGAAATGAAATGAAATGTAATATTGCTGATACATGTGAATGTATTAAAGCAAGTTTTTCCCTTTTGATTAACACATATCAAAGTGAGGATGAGAAATATGAAGCATTAATTCATTCTGTTAATGAGGCAGTAATAAAAGCACAAACACTGAAACGTATAAAATCACATTATTTATTTACAAATAGATAATTTGCAGCGATTCCAAAGTTTCTGTAAAAGATTGTCTTACTAAAACACGGCTCTGTTGTAGTCTGAGTGAACAAGTGTGACACAGTGAGCATAAAATACATGCACATATCTGTACACTCTGTTCCTGTCACCAAAATAGATCTGATTACAAAATATAGTGCTCAGTATAAACATCTGTGGAGTTGGGCTTCACCAGCTAATTCACCATTCACATCTCACACGTTCTGAAAATGCTCATTTGAAATTATTCAGCCTCTGGGTGTCGTGTATTAAAATAAAGGAGCTACTAAAGCTTAGCAAAAATAGACTGCAGTGTGTCGACGCTGCTCTCTGCATATTATTACAACAGCAAACACTGATGTGTGATTGTTGGCTGAGGATATTGTTTCTCTTCTTACAGCAGTGCAGGCTAAATGCAAATGTCCCGACATGTCTGAGGTTCAGTTAGTGACAGGAAACGCTCAGGATCCCCAGGGACGAAGGAGAATTCAGAGTCAGTGACATGTGGAGAGTTTGGTCGGACTGTACGATCTCACGTTACTGTTGAGTTTTACTGTGACAGAAATAAAGGGAGATGTGTGCCTCTTTTTTATTGATCGATGAACAGTTTGCGCTGCAGGTTCAATAAACAATCCAACAAGCAGCGGGACAGGGAGAAACCCTGGTGTGACTGGTAAATTCAAACTGCTATTACCACCACCAATAGCTAATAGAAAGCGTGACAAGAATGATACTGATCAAAAATATAAATTTGATCACACTAACATATATGACAGCAGGATATAAAGGAGGGAAATGTATCCTTTTCGACAGAAATTATTGTTTTCCTTTAGAAAATGTACCACAGAGAAAAGAATTTATTTATAACTTTAGTGGCTTTGGGTAAATTAACAGGCAGATGAGGATGATTTCTAAATTTGGCCTTTATTATTAATTACTGATTGATTGTATATATTTTAAAAAAGTACTATATGGACCTTAAAAAGGTAGATGTCCATGTGTAGTTTGATTATAGATCAGGTCTAGGTTCTATATTAATACTGTGAAAGTATCAAAGCCTCAGTCCACAGAGAAATGCACACAGCCTGTATTCAGAAACTGAGCCTTAAAACCAGCCGTCAGGACTTCTGGAACTTTGTGATGTCACAACAAAGCAGTCACCAAGCCCCGCCCACACTGGACCCACCATCCAACCTTGCAGGATTTGGTTTTTTCTGAGTGTTTTACCTGAAATCCGATATATTTTTATTGGATCACTCAGAAAACAGTCAGCCAATCAGAAGAGAGGCTCAGAGCCTAGTTACCTAGTTCCCATCTCTCTACTTCAACTTCCTGTTACTTAACGGCCAAAAAATACATGATATCAGTCAAGCTCTAATCTGTGTGGCTGTCAACTCAGCTACTGAAATCATGAGCCACATCAGTTTAATGGACCTTTATCTGTAAAAAAAAAAAAAAAAAAAAAAGTCTCTGTAATCATCCAGAAACCTGGGAAAAACCCTGATGCTTTTATTATATGTGCTGGGGAATCTACACATAGCAACTTTAAGTTGGTTTGAAGTAGAGGTATATTTTAATTTGGAGCACTCTACCTTGTTCTTGAAATCCAAGAAGAATTACTATACTTAGATTCACATAATATCTTAACACTCACTAATTGCTGGATTACTGGGAATTTCAGGATATAGAGCAAATTCAGATCATCATGGGTGATTAAAACTGCCCCAAACTCACGGCTTACTAAGGTGATATGCGAATAATGTGAGAATAAAAAGGTGTTTTGAGTGTTTTTGTTTCGCTGAGATCAGGAATCTCATTTACATATATGATAATATATATTGTTGGTTATAAGAAAACACAAGCCGCTAAATTTATATTGGTTCAGAGGTTCAGAGAGGGATGTGGGAGGAGGATGAAATAAAACTCTCCTCTCTGCATCAGCCTCCTCTATCACTGTGGAGAAGTTAGAGGAACAATAAGGTGGTTTTCCAGGGATGGATGACAAAGTCAGACAGGCTGACGAACAGAGCGGAGTGTCTGCCTGTCACACAGCGCTCTGCTGACCTCTGCTGGCAGCTACTGATCGGTACAGCACAATACACCGCCTGCCAGGGCTTTGTAAACTTCAACAGCTATTTAACTGGCCAGAATAGTTAATATATGTATAGTCCAGAGAATCTACTGCTCTCCTGCTCAGTATCAAAGAAAATGTAATAAATTCCACTTAAAGGATTTATTGCTGAAGACCCAAGCAGCCCCTTTTCTTCTTCACAGTATTATTATAGCTTATAGTGTTTTATCATCAGTGAGGATCACCAACTTTAAGCTGTAAATGACTTCAACAGGTGGAGTGAGAGGGTGATGAGTCAGACGCTCGGATGAAGGAATGATTGTGTGTGTTTCACAAGGAGGAAAAATCTAATAAACCCTCCTGACCCCCTCCTCCCTGCAGCACCAGAATATTACAAGACTGAACACAACTGTCCAGAACTGACAAGAAAATAAGAGCTCAGCTTTTTCTTTTTCTTTGACAACTTGAGTCTCATTTTGTGAGTTGTGTAGCTGGTTGTGACGACATTTAACTACTGAAGACCAGGTGTACTGATAACGAATAACTCTAATTTAGGACTGTCTCTGTTTATCCTACTGTACAATTACATGTTTGATGTGTGATGATAATCGCAGCAGGTTGTGACTTGCTGTGCTGTGTGGGTGGTCTGTATCACATGCTCTCATCTGATCACTAAACGAGGCTTTTGTCGTCCTCTACGTTAAACCAAAACACACTGTGGGTGTTGTTTTCCCTCCTGCGTTGTTTACATCAGTGTTCGGCAGCTAGCAGTCGGCTCCCTCTCTTCTACCATCACCCGTCAATCAACAGAAAAGCTTCAATGAATCACGCCGCCCGCACGTCTGCACGATATAAACAAAAACAGGACGCGCTGAAGACGACTCCACAGAGCAGTCACGGACGCTACAGGGCACCTGTGAGGTCAACTGGAGGAAATCAGTCACGGTGGGACAGGTAACCATGACACCAAGGATGGAACAGAACCATTACCACAGCAACGCAGCTGAAGTCACCGGTTAGCTGGTAACTGCAGCTTCTTTTCCACCAAAAGCTCCAGGAACTTACATTTCCTGGAGGTAGAAGCTCATTGGTGCGTTTTCCTCAGCAGGAGGATTAAACAAACTGAACCCTGTCGTATCAGAAACAGCGTGGCCGCCTTTCACACCAATCTGTTCACACAGTTACGACATTTAAACCTCTCGTCCTGCTCCGTCCTGATGATTGTCAACCACAAACTACAAGCTGAACAACACGTTTGCAGTTGCAGGGTTTTAAATGTGTCAGGTGCACGACAACGTTTTGGAAGATGCTTGACGTATTTGACCAATCAGCAATGTTCAGCACTGCAAGCCCCACCCCAAAACTCCTGGACCCTCAGAAGGTACTACATCCGGACCAGGGACTGTTCTGGGGGTAAAACCTTCTCCCTGAACTTAAGGTAGACCCTGGTCTGTGGTGGAAACACAGGTAGGGAAAGTTCCTGTGGTGGAAACATTAATTGAAACTACATTTTGAAAGTGGGAAAAATGAATACTTCAAGTTTGGTTTCACGTACAAAGAAGTGGTTTAGATAACTGTGGATTTCCTCACAGTCTGTATGATCATCTGTCTGCCTGTGTTGTTGGCCTGTTGGACTGTTTTCACACACACACACACACACACACACACACACCTGTGTCAGTGTTATGAGAACTGATGGAATGAACGAGGCTAAAACTGTGCAAACAGAACAACAGAGTGTGATCTGGTGGTGTGTGTAGTGAGGCTGTGGACATGTGGAAACACAGATGACTTCTCCTGGCTCTGCATTAAAAGGATCAGGTAGCAGCATGCAGTGCAGTGTCGTCTCTATCAAACTACACCTGAGGGGTCAGGGCCTTCCACTCCCTTCAGTCAGTCACTATATAACTGAAGCAAAGGATGATGGGAGCAGCAGGTTCTGTACTGTGTATGAGACTAAGAAAAAAAAATCGAACCAATAGTTTTAATGGTGACTGGTTTAGAAAGTGTGAGCTCCTCAGAACAAGATGTCTGGAATGGAATGAAGAAACAAAGAGACTGAGAACATTTAGCAACATCCAGCTGTCGGACTGAAACATGCTCTGAAAACATGTCACCTGATGATGTCAGAGCCCGGTCACACCAGAGAGAGGCTCAGGGACACTCCTCTGGACGACCTGCACTCCCCATTTCTATTTGATTATTATTTTAATCTCATGTAATTAAAGGCAGTTTTTCTCCAGCACCTGTAGAGGATGATAACACTGCAGCAGCTGCCTCGGTCAATATGTAGTTTTACATGTTCACACGCTTTTTACTGGAACACAGTGCAGTACACTGCAGCTTCAGGGAGCCTCTTTAAGACCCTCTTCAGGTGCTCTCAGTCTGGTTGTTTAGTCTTACTGGCAGCTGTCACACCTGGGAACTAAACAGGTGTGACATCACCTGTCAGCAGCACAAATTAGCCAAATCTGCACTTATTTAAATCGCATAACTGACACAGCAAACTTTCAGGGTCTCAGGCTACGTCCACACTTTTACGTTTTCATTTAAAACAAATCTCTTTTTCCACGTATCGCCTCCCGTCCACACGACTCCAGAGGTTTCAAGCCCCAAAAACGGAGACTTCTGCTGAACCTGTTTCAGTTTGAAATCTCTGGGGTTGTGTCGTAGACTGGACAGACAGAAACTGAGACTTTTGGAAATGATGATGTAGACAATCCACAGCCGCTCCCTGACTGGGTCTCATCAGCCTCGACTACCAGTGGTGAATACAACATGATAATGAATTACAGTGTTACTGACCCTGTTGTTTTTGCTAGCTGCTGCTGTTCAGGTAAAATCTGCATTTTAACACTGCATCCGTCTTTGCTGTTCCATGGTCGTAGTATTTTGTGCAACTAATCAACTGCAGAGCAGAATGGTCATGTAAGTATGTGTTTTCAGGTGTGTTAGTCTGGACGGAGATGGTTTTCATTTTAAAACAGCGTAGTAATGTGGACGTAGCCTCAGAGCGTTCGGCTGCTTTGCCCAGCTGGTGATCCAGTCACACTCTGTGACCGGGCTCTTCACATCATCACAGACTGAGCTTCATCCTGAAGGAGCAGCTCAGTCTGTGGAACTACTGCACTTACACAGAGTATGTTTCCGACGTAAGGAACAGTGTCCCCACCCCCCCATACCCCACCCCTCCCCATGAATGATCCCATCACCCACCTTCACCAAAGAAAACAAACTACCAGCACTGAAACATGCAGAGGTATATAAATATCCAGTAATGTTTCTCTTCAAACACCAAACAGAGCCCGATTCAGGATTCAAAGGTCCTGCAGTCTGAATCTGAAGTCACAGATAAAAACATTAAAAACAGCTGTTGGTGACGTAGAACGCGTTCCTCATGTTCCTATCTCAACATCACACCACAACGTCACTGTGCTTCGGTGCAGCCACAGCAACAAGAATCCTAACATCTCCATTGGCCTCCGTAGACCAGGATGCAGTGCAGCCAGAGGACATGTTGTGGTGAGTGCTGTGGCTCTCACTGTTTTCTACAACAACCCTACATGTCTTCATCAAAAGGCGCTAAAGGATAATTCTGGCTTTATTACAACAGGATCCTAAAGCTGGAAACCTGAGCCCAGCTGGTTCTGACAAACCCTAAAGCCCAAACCCAGCCTGAGACCGATCGCTAACGTTAGCTCGGAAAGCTAATGCAAGAAATAACATTTGAAAAGAACCCGACATGAACCCAAAGCTTTACACAACAAAACAGCCCGAACCACAGACAGGTGGTTCACAGTCAGACAGGTTTATGTGGATTATCTAAACCAGGTGAGCTCACCTGAAATATTGATAATGAACTATTATAATACGATGGTATTATAACCAGTGGCTGACTGACAAAAACTAACATTAAAGTAAAGCAGAATTAACCTTTAAAAAGTCTGAGTAGAAAATGAGTCCATCAGTGGTACGTTACGACACTTCCTCACAAACTGAGGAGATTTACCAGTGTCAGAGGGTCTGAGGAGAACCGGTCTGGGTCTGAGGAGGACTGGTCCTTCAGTGTTGTGTGTGTCTACACTACTGTCCGTGTCTCAGCTTCACTCAGCAACATGAATCACACCAAATCAAACGGAGTCGTTCAGCTGATTCACTCGAACGCGTCATGTAAATGTCTCGACATGTCAAGGCTCCACAGACCAGAGAAAATGGCTCCTCACCTCTCCGTGGCAACGTAGCCCACATGGCTGTTAGCGCTGTCGGTCCAGACCGGACCAGACCTGATCTCTAACTTGGCAAAACAAACAAGTGTGTGTGTGTTGAGGGCGGCGGGGTGGGGGGGGGGCAGGGATCAGGAGAGGCAGAGGGAGCTGGGGGAGGAGGTCAGGGTGCAGACTGGTGTGGGGAGGCCGTAGTAGGAGGGGTCAGTGAAGGGGAAGAGGAAGAGGAGGAAGAGGAGGACGCCCAGCAGGTAGGAGGAGAGGACAGTGAGGCGGTGGGGGTGCTCCAGGGCCGTGCTGATGGCGGGGAAACCCATGTAGTTACAGAAGGAGTGGCAGAGGACGGGGCCCATCAGGTGACCTGCGACACACAGGAGGGAGGAAACATTAACCCTGAACGTACAGATTTCCAGCACCAGGTGTTGCACAGAGACCGGAGGCTCAGGTGTGTGAGGCTCTACGGCTCAGGAGCGTTCTGGTTTGTTACTGGACAGGGTCGAGGATCCGGTGGAAAAAAATGTTTTTTAAACCGACACGTGAATGTCAAGGAATCTTTCTTTAATTATCTCCTTCGACCTTCAGTCATAAGAAAAATGAATCTGGGAATAAATACCACTTCCTACACTAGTGGCACGCCTCCAAATTAAAACCTTGCGTACTGTACTTCTTACTGGTGGGACTCTCCAGTGTAACGTGTTGCCACGGTTTTGCTAACGACTAACACAGGGGTCTCCAACCTTTTTCACTCTCACAGCTACACTGACAAAATAAAAAGGGGGCTGAGAGCTCCTAATGTCTTTAATCACTCGTCACATTTATCCACATATCTTATCAAAACACTCAAACTGATCTCCAAACTAAATCAGATCAATAAGATCATCAAATATTAATATCCAAAACTCACATTTTGTACCAAAAACATCTGAAACTCACATCAGACATCACGTCATTGTCTGTTGCCATGTAGAACTAGTTTAATACGGAGAACAGTTAAATATCAAACAATGGTGGCATGAATTCATGTGTGTTTTTTTTAAGTTAAGATTGTATTTGTTTACACACTATGACTTTGTTGTTTATAAGAATTTTATGTTTGTTAAGTTCTGGAAACGGATACAGGAGATATTTCATCTCACTCACCTTTACAGGTACATGAGATGGATTTCAATTAAATCTGAATATTTCAACGTTCAGCCATGAACTAAAGAAGAAGTTGTACAGTTTAAACATAGATCTTGGATCCTGGAAACCCCAGATGTTGACTGATACACGAGGGTTCAGGTCTACATGTTGCAGCATATGATTTTCTTCTCATATAAAAACTCGTTCTTTGTAAAACCACAGGTTCTGGTGTGAAAACAATCACATTTAAAGACACATGCGAGATGTAGATGATGAAGCTGCTCACCTGTCCTGATGAAGATGAAGGCCGTGTAGGCCCCAAACACTGCTGTGTAGGAGAACTGGAACACTGTGGTGGACCAAACAAAACACAGTTCATCATCATCATCATCATCATCATCATCATCCTCCTTCCTGCTCATGTATCTCCCAGTCAGACCACATGACACAAGTCCTCACCTGCAGAGAGGAAGATCCCTGACAGCGTCCCCTGTCTGAAGCGCAGCAGCTCGATCACGTGGTGGAAGTGAGCTGGAGAAACGCAGCAACGTGAATCAGCTGGTCATCAAACACTGTCTGTCTGTTTTACATTTACAGTATCTGCTGCTGTTAAAACCATTTTCCCCATGACTGAAAACTCAAATGAAGAACAAATTAAAAAGACAAAGATTCATCCAAGTGTGGTGAGGTGCAGTTTGATTCACAGCTGGTTCATCGCGTAGCATCACAGCAACCGAGCTAAAGGTCTGACAGTTCCTTTAAAGCATCATGTAACTGATCTTTTCTGTTTAAAGGTCAATTATAAAGACCAGTAAACAACAACTGATCATTTTGTCAACATAAAACTGGTTTCCATTCATTTCCATGTTGTATAGAAACAAACCAAGAGACAAGTTTACATCAAAGCTGCATTATTAAGTCAACCATCCCTTTATCAAAGAAGATAGATGCTAATTATATGAGTTCATTCTATATCACAAATTGGTGTCTTGGTCACAGCTCAGTTTTCAGGCTGCTGACAGCGCTGTCCACTGGACACCTGAGCCGAGATCAGAAAGACCAACAGAAAGGAGCCGCCCTGCCTCCTGCTGTCTGGTTGGTAAGTTTTGTGGTTCAGTCATTTTAAGACAAGACTCAGTTTGTAAAGTTTACAGCCCGTCACGTGTAGTGTATCGACTCGGCGTCTTCTTGGCGGAACGCACTCACTGACTTTTTTTTTTTTTTTTTTGGGGGGGGGGGGGGCTGCCCTACCGTGTCAATGAATCAACACTCACCCACTCCAAAGAAGAGAGGGCAGGTGAAGATGGCAATAGAAGGACCTGCACAGGGCACCAGCATGGGCAGCATGCAGGCCCTGAACACCAGCTCCTCTGTTAACGGCGCCACCACCTGATTCCTCAACCAGCGCATGTCGCTGAAACACAACATCCAAAACCAGGGGTCTGCAGGGGGACAGAGAGCAGGAAGTGATTATTCACTAAAAGGTCTCCGGCATGTCACAAACGCAAAACGTAACCACTGTCAAAAGCAGCAGGTTGTAGAGAAGTTCCAAAAGCTTCTAACTGTCACATGATTGGCTGTCTCACCAAATGCCACCCTCATCCCATCCATGAAGCTCCAGGGGCAGTCCATGGCCAGCTGCATGAGGGGGCCCAGAAACAGGACCTGCAGTGCACACGCACACACGCACACACACACGTACACACACACACACACACACACACACTATTAGTGACATAAAACAGCCCAACTATCAGTATATCGGTACAAACATATGTCAAACAAGGATTTTACAGTTTTTAATGCTCAGTAAAATGAACAATACGGCTGCACTGAAATGATGGATCCACTACATAACAACAACAACTGTCTTCATTTTAACATAGAAACACACCTTTGTGTGAAAGGCCTTTCTATAAACTGCCCACTATCAACAACACGGAACCTGATCCACTTCTGATCCAGGTCCGGCTCACAGGGAGAGACGTGAGGCAAAGATACTGCACGAGGTGAAGGGGACGGTGATTTAAATAAAATAGGAAGTTAGTTATCGTAGTTGGGCTGCTTTAGTTTACTCACCTCTCTAAGTTATAATTCAGTCAACTCTGAACATACAGACATCACACACATATTTTATTTTTAGATTCAGTGCGACTCAGTGTCACGAATAAACGTCCATAAACTCATCAGAAATCATAGAGAAAATCTGCTCTTTTTACCTCCCTGAGAATCAGCAGGATCCGAAGCTTTCCTCAGCATGGCAGTGGTCTAGTGGCAGTGGTCTGTACATGCATGAGTACATCACCAAGAGGAACTGCTTACCGCTAATTCAGCTACTTTTAATGGAGCCAATTTGCAAAAAAAGTCAACAAAAACAGGCAAAAAAAAGTTACGATGAACTTAAGTTGTAGCCCACTCGCTGACTCCATCCACTAGACTTCCTGTTTTAATTGTAGTTTCAAAAACTTAAAGGCAGGATTATCCCCCAAACAGAACTTAGACAATAATAATAATAATAATACTAATAATATTAATAATAACAATAAGTGTGTCATGTCTGTGTGCTCAGAACTGATAGTTATGACTCCGAGATGTCATATGACTTTTGACACAAAGTGGAAGGCGCCATAATTGTCTCCATGAGGGTGTCACAGCCTCTGCTGCTGCGAACTGTGTACAAGCTAACTAACTATCAGTTGTTTTTAGGACACGTCCCCGTCACTTCACACAGTATCTTCGCCTCACGTCTCTGGCCCCCCATCACCATCACCACCATCATCATCCTCATCATCATCATCATCATCATCACATCAACAACATGATGGGAGATGTGTTTCTTACCATGGTGAGCGCTAGAGGAAGTATGACGGCAGGAATGAGGCCTTCAAACCGGATCCCCATGAGAGCCAGTAACGATGGGCCAGTCTGAGACAGACACACACACACACACACACACACACACACACACACACACATGCGGGCACAATAAGTGAAGAAAAGTCAGGCTCTGACTAATAATACCACAGGTAAAGTGTCAGAGAGCAACAGTACACATGGTTCACCAGGTCCTCGGGTGTTGGAGCTGAATGTACAGACTGTGGTTCAGTGACTCACCCTCACACCTGTGAATTCTCTCCATGCCCACACAAAGAGAGGAGACAGGCCCGACACGATCAGCACACTGGTGAAGCGTCTCTTTATCACAGTGGGATGATCTCTGAGAGTCAGACAATGATCACACAGTCATCAGCACCACAGAGGAAGAGGAGTGGGGACCCTGAACCCTCATGTTACACCAAAAAGTTCAAAAATTGTATAATTTTAACGCTTCTCGGACTCTTGCTTATTCTATCTCAGTCAAGGTTTTATTACTTTGGCAAAGCTACTTCCCATGCATCCACACTACTTTAATAATTACTATGTCTCAGCCTGAACCTGCAACTTCCACGAGTCATTACTGGTTGTTATGATGAGTGGAAGTAAAAAAAATAATAGATAAAAATGGAGGTGAAGAAAATGCATTTGAATCAAAACATGGAGTGATAGATAATACCACCTGTACCTGGCTGTACTTTAACAAAAATAATCCTAACTGAAATCTCAACAAACAGACTTTATCGAGGAAACAAACTGAATTGACAGTAAGTGTAGTAAAGATACACTTCATATCCAAGATTTAACATGGACCGCTGCATGGCCTTTGTTCATTTTCCTTTATTTATATATATATATATATATATATATATAT
>NW_019525247.1:590841-627884 GCF_002814215.2 Seriola lalandi dorsalis
TATATATATATACACACACACACACACACACACACACACACACACACACACACACACACATATACAATTTATGTATTTGCTTTTGTTGAAATTTGCATCTGTACATGCAAAACACCTGGGGGACAGCAAGCTCAAATATTGGCAGTGGCAGCTCGGCTTGGACCAATATTGCAATATTACTGAATATTTCAATATTTCCCATCACATGCATTTTTTTCATAACAATGAAATCTTTTTGTGTGTGTGTGTGATACTTTTTTTTTTTTTGCAGTTTTGCAGTTTCCCCTGCTGCAGAGTTGGACCCTCATTTCACTGCTTATATTGTGCTTATAACAGAAAGTGCAAAAAAATATTTCAAATAAAATGTCAATCAAGTTCATCAAATCATTTGATGATTCATCACTCCATTTTTCAATTCACATTCATATCATTACTTCCATTGTTAATTTGTAAGCATTTTCACCACTACCATTTTTGTCAGTTAATTTCTGTTATTTCTACCCCTCATTGGTTGCCGGGCAACTGCTCCCAGCTAATAAATATTCCAGCAGATAACTATCTGTAAAACAACAGGCTGATGTTTTTCCACTCTCGTTTTTGGACAGTTTAAACTGGCCACAGCATGTTTCATATGGAGCTTTGGAGCATACAGTCACAGCCTGACTAACAGTTTCCCCATTTCCAGTGTCTTCAGCTAAGCTAACAAGCTACAGGTAGCTTCATATGTAGCCTAGAAACATCAATGTCACAACGCTCCACAAAAAGCAACTACGCCTTCACAAAAATGGAACAACTCCTTTAAGTTATTTCAAGATAAATTAAACTTCAGTCACATAAAATAAAGAGCTTCTGATTGGGTCACAGGAAATTGTTAAATTTTTATGAAATGTAAATAATATTCAGCCCATTGTGCTTAATATCCGAGGCTGAGGGCCTATATTTCATGAGGGTTCCCTTCAAAAGTTGGTTGTCTCAGTCACATTATATGATCATATGATCACTCCAAGCAGCAGGTGACAATGACAGTGTCAGCATTATTAGAAGTTCAGAGAAGTAGAGACAAAGCTCAGTCAGTCACACTGAGGTGCTGATGTGAGAAAGAGAAAGTGTATTACCTCTGCTGTCCTGACACCTTTAGGTTATACTGCTCTAACACAAATGCATATCAGTCAACAAAGCTGGGCTTAATTAACTGAAACCTGAGCCGGGTAGTTTTATTCCAGTGTGGATGCACTGCTTGGTCTGTGGTCAAAAAGTGAAGCTGTTATCGTCTCTGTGCCTGGTTACACAGGTTAGTCCGGACTCGGCTGCAGCCCCAGCTCGGAGTCTGGAGCGGCACGTTGCTCGGCCACAGAGCGGCGCTAATGTCTGTCACTACAGTGTGTGAGCACATGCTCAGAGGGAAGCTGTGCCGTTTATGACTTTTCTAACACAGTATTTGTGACTTAAAGTTAAAAGCCCGTTGAGTGCTGACTCACAAATGTATAGATAAGAACCTAATTCCTGTCAGAATGAACATAACTGAATCAGGTAGCGTTAGGAAAGTGTAATAAAACCATAATGTCCTCAGTATACTACAAACAGCTGTGTGTGGCTCACCTCGGCAGGTCACTCCTCCACACGTACAAACTGCCAACATAAGAACAAGCAAGCAGTAGACAGGACAGCACTGACAGCCAGCATAAACCATCTGGAGCTACGAAGTCGCCATTGCTGTGTTTCATCTCCTCTGTCAGAAGGTTTGGTAGGAAATCCTTCTCCTCCGCCATGACGACCGCCGGTTGAGACTATACCAAACAAGTACTGGGCACCGGGACGGCCGCTGGACCATCTAACCAGATAAAACACCCGCCAACATGAGCTGGGGAAGTGTCAATAATCTTCTTTCGAAACGTAAGCTAACGTAGCTAGCAGGAGTGCTAGCTTCTCCGGCGCTGTATTTCTACGTCATAAAAATGTTCCTTCTTCTTCTTCTTCTTCTTCGATGTTTCTGGTGGCGGTTGCCTTTACCGCCATCCTGTGACGCTCAGTTTGTCCTCTATTGTTTGGCTGCGGTCGAAAAGTCAAAATAAACCCCTTTCCTAAGCACTTAAACGTCATGATGTCAAGGAAAGATCTGAAGGAGAATTCATAATGACTAATAAGGAACCCGACTGCACATACACAAATCTTTTTTTTTTTAACTAACTTTAGTTATACGACATTGACGATAAATCCTCCATTCCTCACCATAAAAAAAGAAAACAGGATTGAAATGTTGAAATATGACAACATGAAAGAAAAATACAAATAGAGATAGTTGAGCCATTAAAATAATAATGAAATAGATAAAATAAATAAAAATTTCATTTTTAAATTCAGTTATAGTGCATTACACAATGGGAGGGGATTTGGTGAAATGAGATTTTGTATAGACTATAGTATTTTGTTATGATGATATTGTTAACTATGTTCTTCATGACGACTCCTAACTGTATAAAGAAATCTATATTTATGGATTTGGCTTCAGTCAATCAGACAAGGATTTCCATCAGTTCTGGATCGTGTCACAAAGTACATGACACAGACTGAAAGTAAATCCCATTACCTTTGTGTCAGAGGTGATGGGATTTGCATGGATTTTGACTAAGAAAATACCTTTGATGGCACTGCTGTGTCTGATGCCGCTGACCTTTACTCCGGAGCAGTGCACAAGTCACTAAAAATCATGCATCATTAAGAGCTCGTGGAGATGTGTGGACAGTCCTGATGTCTCCCCTCATGAGTTATTCTGCTGCAAACTGCCAAATGGAAACTAAGCTGGTAACAGTAATTTCAGTTACTTATGAATGCTTGTAACATTAGTACAAAAATGTTCACCATCAACTCTAAAATGCTGTTTTACCAAGACACTGGCTGCATTTGAATGAATTACAGATTCTCACCCTTTTGTGTGAATTTGGATCCTCCTGATCCTCCTTTGATTTCTGGGACTTCTTATACTCAGACAGGTGTGTTCCCTGAGAGAAAAATCTATATACTTCTTCCCATCTTTTCCCCAAGGCGATAGAGAGAGACGGGCGATAACTCTATGACACACTAGTATCTAGTGTTGTTATAACAGAGATACATATCTCACTTAAATATGTTTTTTGAGCTGACTGTACAGTGATACAACAGATAACAAACACTGTACGCCATTATCAGCTAGCTTCCAAAGCCAGTTTCAAATCTTCTTCAATCCAGCATGATGTGTCCATTTTGTAAATTATGATCCTATTTAAACGAAAAAAGACAATAAAGCAGAGAATAGTTTAGGGTGTGGCTACCTTGTGATTGTGAAGCCCCTACCCTGCACAGTGACCTGCCAGTCAGGACAGAGGATAGAGACCTTTGAGTTTTGTGTTTGTGTTTTCAGTTCATGAAAGTTGAACATTTTGTTTGCCTCCAAATGTCTTGTTGAATATTCGGTTTTACTAAAGGAGTTGGCTGCTCAAACTTTCCGATAAGTAGCTACATTTTGTTTTTAGCTTAGCATTTAGATTAGCATCCCTGTTAATATCACAATTAATATCAATTACAGCCTGCTAACCCAGCTAGCATTAGCTGCTACCTTAGTGGGCTGGTAACCTGTGTTAACCACAGACAGGCTGTTAACCATACTGGTGGCTAATAAGTCAAAGACTGACGAAAAGATAAATGGTTTATTGTTGGGAGCAGGTGGTGGTCATGACAAGAGCTTTAGCCATCGTTGCGTTTACAAGACAAGAGGTTCTAATACGTCCCCTGAGCAGATACATCTTCAGGGCAGATTGGAGGCTACAGGGAATCGCTAACAGAAAGTGATGAGACAGGCAGGGGCTAGCTGGTTAGCATGCTAACTTCAGTAGAAGGAAAGACGTGATAGTCCATATCCAACCTCAGTACCACCAGACTTTGGAGCAGTTTCTTTCCTCAGGCTGTGAGAAGGGTGAATTCATCCTCCGCACTTATTTTCATGACTTGATTATTTATTCATCCATTTATGTAACTTTTGTTGTGAAGCATAGAGGGACTACATCTGTAATTCCGTTACACAATCCTGTGTTGTATAATGATAATAAAAATGAATCTTGAATCGCGAATGTTCCTCATTGGATGAAGTGGAATCCCTCACTGTTCATCTAGTGCCATCATTATGTTACAGAGACCATTATTATCTTTAATGTGCATCTGCAATGAATGCAATTGTGTGTAGACAGAGAAGAAGACACAATTCACAATAATTAAAATAGGACTTGGCTCCATCATGTACATGCACATATTTAGCCATACAAGCTCATTTTCACCTAATAAACAACATTAAAAAAGACACACAAAAGCTCATAAGAACTGACAGATAGTGAGACTAAACTGTCAAATAATCAAAATATATGGGTCAATTAAAAAGAACACATGCTGTACAACGTCATATTTTAATGATTTGAGTGTGACCTGTTTAAATAGTAAGTATTCCGATTTACCTGATGACAATGCAGAAAGTTCAAGTAACATTTCTATTGTTTCTTCTTTCTTTCTATCAAACCAATTAATTAAATGGTCGCCCAAAAAACTTTGATTTCAAATGGAGCTAAATGGGGTCCAGGCCATCCCAGGCCTCACTGGGGAGCTGACATTTCATCCATCTTTACAGTCATTGGCTTAGACTGGATAAGTTCTTGAAGGCACCACATTCAGAGCCTGAATTTTATCAACATCAAATAAAAATCTCCAAGAAGTCCTCCGACCTGAACAAACATATAACCTGAAAAGGATGGTGATTTGAGTTAAAATAAGTACTTCCTCAACCTTACACAATCTTTGTTGTCATGGTTACCATATAAACAGCTACTTTCATATGGGAAACGATCACATTCTCCTGTGTCATATTTCTGTTTTGTTGACCCATCCATCCACCACAACCTCCTCCTGACGTGGACTTTGTCTCTCTTTATACAACATAACCGCACTTTTCCATTTGCTCCTGTCATCATTACTACGACCACTAGATGTCTCCTAGCAACAAAACGTAACTATGGGTCATAATAACCTGCTGCACAGACGACCTATGGGCTCGTTTTTCACAGGACAGTCTTTTTATGGTGTAACAAGATTGCCAGAGAGAGATAGAGAGAGAGAGGTACTGTTTTTGCAATTTGCAGTAATTATTTAAATCTATTTATTTAATTATTTTTTAATTAATCAATGATATTTCTTCTCCTCTCATTATTGGATATTGTATTATCCTGGACACAATGTTGTTCACCAGACACTCCTGTCAATAAAGCATAGTGAATTGAAAATGTATAAACTGAGAGGGGAGGTGTGGGTGAGGGAGAGAGAGAGAGAGAGAGAGCTAGAGAGAGAGGCGTGACATCGGGCTGTCTGCTCTTATAGTCGGGAGGAATGAACGTGTCTCAGTCTCCGGTGAAACGTGAACGGAGGAGAGGCGATGCTCCTGCTTCAGATGCCCTGCGCTCCCTCCTCTTCTTCTTCCTTTTCTTCTCCTTCTTCTTCTTCTTCTTCTACTCTCCTGTTCTCCGTCTTTACGCTTCCTAGGCCTTACGGGGACTGACGGTACCCGCGCACACGCTCACATCCAAGGGGGGAGGAATTACACGCAGACCCGAGCTGGTCCCGGACCTCCATCGGCAAACATCAGCGGGTACGGGCCTGTTTATCTGATCCGTCCCATCCCCTGTCTTTATGATAGCGGCTCCATCCACAGAGAGCAGATGGCAGGAGGCGGCAGCTGGCCTGTTGTCTGCTGTACTGCTCTTCTAGGGAGGTGGTGGAGGTGAAAGTCACTTTTTTATTTGTGGATGCTGACTTTATCACCTTGATTCAGGCTGACGTGAGTCTTTGTGAGGTAAATTGATTGGTAAGTGATGTGAATGGATTCAGCTCTTATTAGTGGCTCTGAGCCTTTTTTATTGTTTACCTCTATATCACTGCTGTGTGTGTGTGCGTGTGTGTGTGTGTGTGACAGGGAAATGTGTGTTTGTGCGTAAGGAGGGTGTGTGTGTGTGTGTGTGTGTGCTGATACCTTCCGTACATGCAGTGTGTGTGTTGACTGTGCGGTGGTTTCCCCTGTGTACAAACCCATCCCGCAGACACTGGTGTTTATTTACCGAAGACAGGAAAAGAATCATGCATGTTGTGTGGATGCTGATCTCTCCTCCTCCTCCTCCTCCCCCCTCCTCCTATTTAATGTGAAACCTGTTTACGGCCATATCCGATCACGTTACTACATCATCATGTCTTAACAGAGAGGAGGAGAAATACGTGTCCATCCACGCAGCGTGGCCCTGGGGAAAACGCAATCCGCTGCAATCCGCACAGACAGAGCAGGAATAATAAGAGGAGAAAGAGGCCATGTTTGAATCATCCTGGACACAGATATGAAGCATTTTCTGGCGCATTAACGTTTTCATGTCACATTTCCCAGCTTCTAGATGATTCCAGGAGGCTGACAGGAGGAAGAGGAGGAGGAGGAGGAGGAGGAGGGATAGTTGGAGAAAATGAGCTCAAAATGGCTCACAACAGAAAAAAGTAGTAGCAGTGCTGTGGTGTTATTCATGATCCAACAGTATAGTTGTTTGCTGAGTAATGAGTCATATTTGTAGCTTGCTGGGAAAATGACATGATTCTGGGCTTAAAGCATATAGACCCTTGGTGGTGGTGGTGTGTGTTGTGATCATGGCTGGTGCTGGTTGCAGATATGTGGAGCCAAAATATGTCAAACTAGATGACGGTCAGTGTCACCCACCTCTGCAATAATGGATAAGCGCTGACATCTGTCCATAAAGAAGCTCTTAATAGTAATCTTACTTTAAAGGCAGTTACAGATGTTGGATTTTAATCCTGTGGTACTTTTGTAAAAAAAAAAAAATGACACAATCTTCCTCTTACAAACAAAAAGTTACATTCATTCTCAATTAAATGCGCCCTTGTTGTATTCAATACACTCTGGGTTGTTGCTGCGCAGCTTAGATAGCACAATAAAACTTCTGGTTCCTCGGCCCACATCTGGCCAGATTCTGGTTGTTACCCTCTGGTGTTATCTCCGGTGTGTGTTCCAGAATCGCTCCAGATGTGGAAGTAGCTTCTGGCAATTGTGCTATATGGGCCAGATTTGGGCCGTGGAACCGGACGTATGCTAGGCCAGAACAAAACAAGCTTGTGGCCCAAGTATGGAAACAGCAAATATTGCTGTATGACCATTAGAGAATGTTGCTAATGTTAGCTAACGTTATCAGATCTTAAAATATCTGGGCTATATTGCTGTGTAACGTCTTTACTGGTTCAGTTCCCTGACTGTACTGGTGCTGCTGTTGCAGTGTGTTTTCAGCATAAAACTGTCAGGCTAACTTTAAACGAACCTTTTATCAACAAATACAGTTTATGTACAGTAAGTGTTTCCCATCAAAGCTTGTTTTATGTATTCCTGAAGTATTGCAAAAAAAACAGGACATTTTTCTGCCCTTGCTGGTGAGAGTTTGGTGCAACTGACCATATATGTACAAAAACACACACACACTCTCTCTCTCTCTCTCCATCTCTCTCTCTCATTCTGGTGTGACTACCACTATTAGCAGTGCTATTAGTGATGCAGTAACAGTATGTCACTGTCACTGAATATCAATAACTGTAGCAGAAGCCGTTGCACTGTCAGTATTTAAAGTATTTATAAGATCAATAGCATCAGCAATACAATAGTAGATGTAGTAGTAATATCACTGATTGTAGTTGTTTTAGCAGTAATGGTGCCAGCAATAGTAACAGTACCACCAATACTGGTAGTACCAGTAGGTTGGTGGTAGCAGTTGTAAAAATACTAATTGTTTAGTATTACTAGAACTTTAGTACCATTGACTGAAGTGATAGGACACACAGGAGTAGCATAATTGACCAATTATATTAGCCAAGCTAGCACAAATGCTAGCACCACTGTCACTAATTACCTATTCACAGTATAAGTGACATTGGCTAAGTTACTAAGCTACTTTAACATCACTTCATGTGTCTCGAAATTGTCTTTATTTACAGAACCAGGAGCATTAAGTACTTCAGATACAAATGAAGCAGAAAGTAGGAGATAATAATTACATAACTGCTAATATCTTTTGGTCATCATTGTAATACAGCTGTAAAAATCTTGCAACAGAGGAAACAGATACATAATAACTAACTGCCCAACATGTAGAGAATTTGGTTCTGAAACTGCAGTAAGTAAAAACCACAGCTTCAAACAAGAGATTTTATGTGTGTGTGTGTGTGTGTGTGTGTGTGTGTGTGTGTGTGTGTGTGTGTGTGTGTGTGTGTGTGTGTGTGTGTTTTTGTGTGGCAGCGAGATGAGGTAACACAGCAGCAGCCCACCTGTCAGGCTCTCACAGAGCCTGAGGTCAAACTGAGAGGAGGTGAGCCTGCAGAAACAGAAAAGGGAGATTTAAAACAACACAAAAATAGTTTGAGTTGCTGGTGAAATGTTGTGAAGTGGTTCTTTGAGCTCTGGTTTAAAACCCGTTTCAATATGAAGCCGATTCACTTCGAGGGTTGAAACTGAGGGAAAGGGAGTTTGTCAAGGGTAATACGTGTCGCTTGGGGATTGTGTAAGAGCAAAGCTGTCAACACAGAGGCTGGATTTACATGTGAATGAGGATACCATACTGATGCTGACCTTCTGTTTACTGGCCTTGTACTAAAGACCTGATATAAACCTGCTATTGACTTGCAGTCTACATAAAGACATCTGATCATAGGGCCTTTGCATTTACATCTCGCATTACTAAGAATTCTTATCTAAATTCTTCCTGCATCGTGATCGGACATCAGTATGCAAATTAGGTAGGCAAACTTGTTAGCATCCATGGTGTGCGACAGGTCAAGTGAGGCAAAATGTGATACTGTTACTGTTAACATTCAAAGCAACAGTAAAATGAATCCGGCCCATACTTGGGCCACATGTTGTTTTCTTCTGGCCCAGAATACGCCTGGTTCCACGGCCCAAATCTGGCCCATATTCAGCATTATTGTCAGATGCTACTTCCACATCTGGGCCAATTCTGGCACACACACAGAAAATCTTCTGGCTGTCAGTCAATACTGGAGGATAACAGCCAGACGTTGCCCAGATGTGGAAGTATATGGGCCAGACTCGGGCCGAGGACACAGGCATATGTTGGGCCATAAGTTTAATTTTGCTGTCTAAGGGTCACGTGAGGTGATGTTACAGTACACTAAGTTAAAATTACTTATACTGTAAGATAATCAGTACCGGTGGAGAATCTTGCTAGCTGGTCAGGTGATCCTCATCTTGCAAATTATAGTGGCCCCTTCAAGAAGCAGTGCTGCTGTAGGAGCTCTACTTATATTTACTTTGCAAACAATGTCCTCATCTGTAGCTTTTTGACAGACAGTTGGAGGTAGCAGATAGAGGCGGAGTTAGGTGACCTTTCAACTTGCTGGGTGGACTATTCTTAGAAACACAAGCAGTCAGACGATCAGACAGGTTGTAAACAAACCCCAAGGTTAGCCAAACTTATTTGGAAAAAAAAAAAAACGATGACAAACAGTAAAGTTATTACCCAGAGTTCCCATTGTCAGAATCC
This sequence comes from Seriola lalandi dorsalis, assembly GCF_002814215.2. NCBI lineage: Eukaryota > Metazoa > Chordata > Actinopteri > Carangiformes > Carangidae > Seriola > Seriola lalandi. The sequence goes on from NW_019525247.1 coordinate 600,450, forward strand.
AACACAGTTTACAAACCAACTTCCTGCTTCAAATTTTACCTCCTGCAGTTAGTGATTGTTAGCAGCAGAACCCAAGTTGTAATTTACTGGAAATATCCTTTAATTTAGGTCATTAAGGTTATGATTTACGATTTTGTTTTGGTTTTTTGGCTGCCAGCAGCACTGTTAAATCCAAACCTTTTACCTCAGCTCACTTTCATTTCATTTGTGGAGGTGACATCAGCCGGTGTATTTTTACCCATGATCTTTATTTTCTGGAACCGCACGGTTCAAAAATGCTGACTTATTTCCAGTTATCACAATCACCAAGTGTGGTGCTCTGTGAGGCAGCTCAGAAGCTGTTGTCACACTTGATGTTGCATAGCAACAAGCATGATGTAACCATATGGTGTAACACTGAGCCCGAAGCTGAGATCTCAGCACCAAATAATTGTCGGGTCATTAGATGTCACTTAGACATCTCATCCTTCATCCTTTGAGCTACAGGACCACAAATATCTTACTGATTGTCCCTTCATTGATATTAAATATCATCATAAAGTCTCAGCATCACTCCAGAAACCCTGATGGTGACCTTCAGGAGGCCATGATGGCGGCTCATTAGTTTGGGTGGTATGTTGGCTTCTCTCTCAGCTGTCTGAAGGGCAGTGACTTGTGCTTAATGTTGAGAGGAGAGAACAAAGGTGAGAGTCTCAAACATTTCCTTTCACCTTCGTCTCCACTGAGGCTGTGAGGCTGGTCTACAAACAAAGTCACGTGACCTGGCCTCCCGGGACTGTTCAGATTAGACCTGATGAGTGCTACAGGTGCAGTCTCTCTCTCTCTCTCTCTCTCTCTCTGTCTGAGCATTTCCATTCTTGCTCTTTTCCCTCATTTCGTATGGGCTTATTGCGTCTCAGACAGCAGGGATATTTAGGAGCAGACAGGACTGCAGGACACATACTCCATCACAGCACTGCAGCAGACACGCACACACACACTCACACTAATATATCACAGTTGCTAGCTACATAATACTGGATGGGTTTCTTATCATGGAGAGAAACTTCTAGATGATGTAAGGTTTGCACTGAACATACAGATTAAGGATGCAGGTAATACAGTAAGGCAGCTTACTAGCATGCTGCAGACTGTATACAATCATAGCATTAATAATATTTTTTTGTCCATTTGACATATACCTTCAAAAACTAATCCAGTCTGTGTTTAGTGCTAATTATTAGCATGCTAACAACACTAAAAGATGGTGAACCATAGACTGTATGTAAGATGGGCATAGCCTCTGTGATGTCACCCACAGGTTTCTGAAGAGCGGCGTTGAAGCTCAGAGTGCGCTGCTCTACCGTAGGCATCTTGGCAGTGTCTGACTCCGCCCCTAACTCCCAGCTAATCCAAAAATGGGCAAAGAGGAGGGGCACGTGTGGAGTGTAACGTTGCTGCTTTGTGGCAAGCATATGCTCACCCACCTGTCACTCAAAGAGGCTGCACCCTCAATTATACATAACTTTAAGCCATATAAAAATGTAAACAGGTGAGTTATCATTAGTGTAATTTTAGCTTTTAGCTTCGCCTCACAGAGCTTTTTGATTACAGTGCTGGACTTTGCTGATGATGATCCTGGTAACGTTACCTAGCTTTACATAGCTACTGTGCGATGTCTGAAATTATTATACACATTTTTGTATTGTTTGTTTCATTTTTTTGAGTATATATTAAAGTCTAAGAGGAATGCCTCCTCTCCTTGTTGTCCTCTCTTTGATGATTCTGGTTACGTTAGACTGTTGTGGGTCCTAAAGTGACAGTAGGCAAATTTCATTTGTTTGTACTATGTAACATTTCCATCTTTGTTATTTCTCTCAGAAACACGGCTGTTAGTTTCAGTAACTATAAAGAGGTATATGTCTGATCAGACTGTAGAACCTCTGGTTTAGACAATAGTAGGACCTGATGTTATATTATGGTCGTGTTGTATTAATATAATTATGAATGCCACTAGAGTTGATGTCATACAGTGTCGTATCATCTTGAATGTGTATTAATATTCAGAGATGTTTGTGAAGGGAGTGACACATCTCCATTATCATGATCCATCAACAACATTATGAACATCAATAACCATCATTTCAGTGCACATCTATATAAAAGTTAAGACTTCTTATCAAATCATCATCATCGTAGAAACTTTTGTCATTCAGCAGCACGATGCAGAGCGTACCGATTGTTACCTAAACCTCTCAATCTAATTATTACCGTGGCAGATTCTCATTACAGATGTATTGTGGTGGCCAGTGTATTTAGGGTCAAAGTTAAGAAGACTGTGGAAGATCAGGACTGTGTTCGCTCAGCCATGGTGCTGTGCTGCAGCCGATATCTGTCATGGAAATAATGTTTTTTCTCTGCACAATGTCAAACTTGTACATTTGGTGTGAAAGTTAAGATCACATCAGCATCGTAGTCAGCGACATATCCATCCCACCAACTTCACTTCCAGTCGACACAGAAGCTGTGATAGTTGTTAACAGCGGCTGACATAACAAGTGTAACAAGTTATAACAAGTGAAGAATAATATCAATTTAAAGGATTTTTACAACAAAATATTAGGACATTGAGGAAATTCTGTGGATTTGCAGTTTCGAAAGATATTTATTAGTCAGGGAGGGTCTATATAATACTGTATGGAAGTGTAATACAGGCACACTCCTACAGTTATTTTACAACAAAATGGACAGATATATTGATCTCATCCACACCTAGCAATATTTCATATCCCTGTGTTTCATAAATACAGCAAGGCAACCCAAGCTAGCTACAGTCCCCAGTCTTAGTCCTACCAAGCTCTGACTGGTCAACACCATACATTTTTAAAATAAACTTAATAATAATAAACTAAACACCTTTCATACAAAAATGCAGCTAAAAAGGCTTTACAACAAAGAAATTACATACACCAATAGAAAAGAACATAGAAACATGTTAAAAACAAAATATAAAATGAGATGTGGGTGAGACAGAGGCCTAGAACTAGGTTACATTCACCTGAAAATATCAGTTGAGAACATCCCAGGTGATATAAAGAAAAGCAAAAATAAAAAAAAAAATGAATGAAACCAAATGTGAGCAGAAAAATGGAAAGAGTGGAGGCTGGATCTGGCAGTGGGGGAGGGTAAGATGAAAGTTCATAACACTAGCCTGTAGGATTTGTACAATATGAAGTGTTACATAACGTGGAGCAGACGTGCTCTCTGGCTCTCTGATGCTCTCAAATATGAAAACATACACAAGCAAATGTACAGTTACATGTCTGATTAAAGACACGGCTCCATGTCAGATCCAGTGACCAAGAACAGATGCAGAGACGGTGGAAAATCTGTATTGAAACAGGTTGAAAAGGACAAATAGTGTTTTGTCATGAGGCCATAATTCACTGCAGAGTTCATTTGTCAGCTGTAGTATATTTAGCTCTCTGTTCATTTGTTTCTGCAAGAGACAAATTTGACTCTTTCTCTCCCTCTCTCTCTCTCTCTCTCCCACACACTCCACACTCACTCGCCCTTCCCCTGGAGTGGGTGGTGAGAGAGTGAAGGAGAGGGAAGCCATAAAAAGAAAAGAGGACCACAACCGTCCAAGAAAAACAGGATGGAGAGGGAACTGAGCTGCAATATCAAAACCATTGATAGTATCTGTTCAGTTTTACAGACATAACATTTGACTGGTTGTTTTAAAGTCAAGCTAAATGATCATATTCAAACATGTGTTACAGATGTTTCATTTCCTTCTGATTCGCCAAACCCATAAAATGTCAAAATAAAGTTCAAATCCCAAAGTGGCATCAGTTTGTTTAAGCAACAGTCCAAAACCCAAATGCATTAAATTTACACTTAGAAAAGCAGCAAATCATCAAACTGGAAAAGCTGGAACCAGTGAATCTATTTTTACTTAAATGATCTTTTTCCATATGTTGTTGTTTCCAGCCTGAGTTATTCCATTATGTGAGGCTTTATGCAGTTTGAAATCATTTGGCCTGTACTATAAGGGAGAATAGGGATGGTTGCAACACTTGCATTTCTCTCAGTTACTAAAAGACCAACTAAACGTATATATTAAACTTCCATCTGTCTGCTAATGACCTATACCATGTAAAGATGGTTACATATGACAGATCATTCACTACATATTTATTTGAATGGAAAAATTCAGACATTACAACTGAAACCAACCCTGCGGACAGTTGCAACACGGTCAGGGACAGTTGCAGAATTTCATGTATTAAAAATACATTAAATTTCACTAAATAACATTTGATTTTAATCTCAAAACGTAAAGTATTCTGAAAATTTACAATCATATAATATACAGTAACATTATAGTATTATTTAAAATGTTGAAAAACACTGTTGTGTGGTCTGTTGTGATTTGTGCTGCTGAGCCACGGGAAAATTACAATACCTTGTTGCAACCATCTCCACCCTGTCAGCCATGACAGAACATCATGTGCTAGCTAGACACACTGACCTTGACACATGCTACCCATGTGACTTAGAAGTCGACAAAACAACGATTCAAACTCAGTAAGTTTCAATTCATTCAAAAAGCTCAGGTTTCCAAGTTTTCAGTAAATGCAGCAGCAGATGTTGAATGTGTCTTCTGTCTTCCTGGTGGAAGGGAGGCTCTAACTGAGTGTCGTCACTGTAGCATGTTTCTGATTGGAGAAATAAGACTTCTTGCTCCCCAGTCTCCCCTAACCTCCCCACTGGTTTTCAACACAAAACAAAAATGGATAGAGGAGCTGTCATATTAGCTCTGTCACACCACCCTGTTTTATTTTAACCTTGTTCCGCTGGAGAAAAGCTTCTCATGAATCATAACGATTAACCTCCTCATCATTTATGTCACTTGCTAGCCTAGTTGCTAACCAGACAATTTATTGTCTGACAGCTTATTGTCTGGTTATTGACCAGGCTAACAGGATTTCTGACTGGTACTTAGCAAGCCTGGCAGGCGAGCTATTGCTAGCTAGCAACAACATTAGCTAGCATCCCAGCAACAGTAGCTCACCAACTAGACTCACAGGTCATCAGATGCTATATCTTAGCATGTGAAAAAGGTTTCCGTGGTAACACTTGACCAAGTGGCTTGGAAATAAAGTTGTGTAGTGTGATGCTGTGATTTCTTGTGTAGTGTTGTGTATTTTAATCCCATGTGAAGTCTAGTGTTTATTACACATTGGGCTATCAAAGCACAGTTTGTCCAACATATTGAAGCTACAGAGTTGTGCAGGCACCATTTGTAATGTTAAGAAAGGATAGTTTGGGTAATAATTTTACTGTTCATCTTTGTTTTGTTTTATACGTTTAATTATCCTGTGGCTTTGTTTACGTGTCTGATCATGTGACTGCTCATGTTTCCTGTCCCATCCAACCTCCTCTTGCAGACATCGCTGCATTCCCGGATCTCAGCAGTTAATGAAAATGTACAGTTTATTACATGTCAGGTTTTACTGTCATAGCTCTCACCATCTTGATGACACAGTACTCACCAGAATAATGAATTAATTGATTTTTTTTCATAACTACAATCAGGCTTGAGCAATATATTTAATACCTCGTTACAGGCCAGTCGAAATATCATGATATACGATATTATTGTGTGGGAGTAATATATTATTGTATTGTATGTTTCAGGTATAAGTGAAGCTGCCACTAAACAGCAGTTTTATTTATCACATACCAAGGTTAGATGTACAGTAAGCAAAGTAGTGAGATGAGGGTCGGACTCAGCAGCAGAGCAGACCGTGCAAAAACATGTTATATTATGAGAAATATTAAATATGGCAGGAAATATTGTGATATTATTGAATATCAGCCCAAGTCTACCTACAACTGGTAAAACATGAATTGAGGGTTATAGAGCCAGTAATGAACTGAGTTCATTAATGACAATAAGGTTTACCCTATAAGATAGACTGACACATAATGACAGTAAGACCAAATTAGATGTGTATTGGTTGTTGTGATGAATCAATGATGATGCAATGTGTGTGTTGTGTTGTACAGGGTTTTGTAGCGTTGCCTTACATTGCACTCTTAATGCATTACGACAACAATGATGTGTTTTCTAGTAGAGACACGTCTTTGTGATGTGGAGCTCTGGTGTAACACTGTGGTACAGTGTGTTATGCTGCGTGGTTCTGGTTGGCTGGTTTTGTGGGGTTTACAGGGCGGTGTTATTTGCAGTGTGTTGTGCTGTGTAACACTGTGTGTGTGTGTGTGTGTGTGTGTGTTTCTGTGTGTGTGTGTTCAGTCGTTCCTACCACAGACCCTACAGCCACTCCACCATGCTCCTATGGACTGAATTCTCTTCATTTATTTCTTTCTATTATCCTCTGCTTCCTTTGTCTTCCTTTGTCAGACAGCTTTTCTTTGTTTCACTCCTCCCTCTTTCTCTCCCCCTCTATCTCTCTCCCTCCCTCTCTCTCTCTATCTCTCTCCACCCCCAGGATGTGGCTGTGGGTTGATTAGAAAATGCGTGGCACAGAACAGGCAATCCATCACCCTGCCAAAGCCCGCCACTTCCGCACATGCGCCTGCTGACACATACTCCCAAACACACACACACACACACTCACACACACACACACACCCTCCACCTTGCTCTCCTCTTCCTCCTTTCCCTCCTCTCCTCCTCATCCTCACAGATACGTTAAAGGTTTAGTGTTTTGTTTTTTTTCTTCCAGCAGCGTCTGACATCTGCCCCTCCTTTCATTTCCTTCACCTCTCCTCGCCCTTCAAACCCTCTCCTCCTCCTCCTCCTCCTCCTCCTCTGACTCCCACCTCCCGTCCCTCTTCCTCCTCCTCATCTGCATTCACTCGTTCACCCCTGGCAGCCATGGCTCTTTTGTTTTTATGGATTATCCTCGTGGTAATTTTCTCACTTCGATTATTTACAGTGGAGAGTCGGAGAAAAGAGGAGCGAGTCCACATTTACAATAAAATATTTATTAAGCTCTCCCGTGTTCTGACAGGAGGATGATCATCTCTGCTGTTGTGCTGTGGTCGTAGCTTTTCAACAACAAATCATCTTTATATTAAAAACCACTAAGCGACCTCGACCACTGGACTGAAGCCTTACATCCTCTATCGCCTGTGAAGCAGAAGTACAGTGGAAATCTGTACAGGTGTAAAATACTTATTACTTACTCAGAGCTGCTTCTTTTATACCTGTACAGATTGTTTGTGTAACATTTACACAACATTTAACATTTTCTTATTTGAGTTGGGACAATCAGTGCAGGCCCCCACACCTGTGATTGTGAGGAGTTGCTGATTTCGGGAGTAAAAGTTTTCTTTTGATTATATTATCAAAGTTTGTCTACACAGAAGCATGAGAGTCTTATGGATCATTTAAAAGCACAGTCTGTAATGGCGTTGGGTGATGTCATGAAATAGCATGGTACTCCATAGAGTTTCTGTCCTCCGTAGAGGACAAGCTGGGAAGAGCTCAGGGAAGAGCTGGAGCTGGAGCTGAGATTGATGCTAACCTTTGTTCTGATTGTTTTTCTGATAACTTATGAAGCAGACGTTCAGCAGGTTTTTACCAGCAGCTGAATTATCCACAGAGGTGTCCTCCTCTCCATAACAAACACACCAGGGGATTAAAACCAGTAGAAACTCTGAAGAAAGCAGTTTGACTTAAAAACTTAAAGATTCACTGACGCTCTTCAGTGACACAGGACAGGACGTCTCCAGTAGCTGGAGCTGAGCTGTCTAACATTTCCTCAGCTTGTTTCTCTGATAACTTCAGATCCAGACGTCCGACGACTAAAATCCTTCATCTGGTTCAAATATAGAGCTGAAAACCACCAAGGTGTAAAAAGTGTATGTGGCTTAAAACTAGATAAAAATGTTGAACTTCTGTCAGACAAACACACTGACACATGATCATAGAGGATATGATCTCTGGCTTGAGAATTGATGGAAACATTCAGGAAAATGTAAGAACACAACTCACCAACATATAGAACATAGGTCCAGTTGTTTTTAGACATTGTAATAACATTAAGGGAGCCTGACTGTTTTTTTTACTGAGTAAAGGTCCTAATAAGACCCATCCCATCAGAATTTCTTAGAGAAGCACTAATCTGATGCAACAGATTGATATTGGGGCCAATGACAACCTTGTTTAGTGGATCAGATTCAGGTGTGTTACTGATCCTCATTGAATACTGTTTCTTCATCAACGCTCATGTTACCACACCATCATGTAGTATACAGGCTTTAACTGGTATTGAAAAGGGAAGAGATAATGGAAGAAAAAAATCAGATAGTTGAATCCCTAATTTTTCCAACACAGACAAAAGAGGAGACAAAGACATCACAACGTTCTCTCTCCATCTCTCATTTCCTTCCTCTTCCTCTTATCCTCCTCGCTCTCATCCCGGCTGCTTCAGTCCATGTGGCCTCCCATGAATCCACTCTGCATCACTACCACGCTCAATATCCAGCCAGGGCAACAGAGAGCTCTGGTAATGAAATGGCCACTGGCTGCCTGAATCTGCCTACTGTCATCCATCATTTGATTATGACGAGGTCTTCTTCTCATCGTGCCTCTTTAGAATTCGATCACGTCTAATGATGACAGTTCACTTATGGGTGGTGTAGTCTATATGGGTTTGTTTTCTGTGGATGCTGACACAGAAGATTCAAACAGGAAGGAAGAGGAGCGAGTCCAAACTGGGGACAGTGTTTTGAGTATTATTATGTTTACGCTCCCAGAATGATTATCTAATCTGCTCAAAGGGAGAACAAAGCTTGCAGGGCTTTGTCATGCTTTTGCACCGCTAGCTTTCCACTGTGTGGGTGGTCTCGCCCACTTTTGATTAATAATAGGCTTGAGCATTAAGAACTGGTTTAGAACCTGAGTGCAGAGACAGGGACTGAGCTTTGTTTGACTTGTGTAAAATGAATGTCAAAATATCCACACAGTGACTCAGTGGTAGAAGTGATCCCACTCTTCTTTTTAGCATAATATTCACATTGTGCTAAAAAGCATATTGAGATAGTCTGCTCTGTTGCCAGTTTCTTTAACGCTTGTCACTGGGCATTTTATTGGTGTATTGTGGATTTCTAAGATTGTATGTGTTTTAATGCCAGGCCCTCAGTTTAATTTGACAGTTTGCAATCTAAAGCTTTGAAATGCTCTTGTAGAAATAAGAGGCAGTGATACTGAACCTGCTCCACCTCTGGGTTTTGGTGGCTGCACGCCTCCTGGGTTTTGTTAAGAATCTCCGATGTGGCAGTTTGTCAATGATGGTTATCTGTTTGTTAACTGTAAGAGCCTCTGAAGAGGACATGCCCCCTCGTTCTCACTGCTCCTCCTTCCTGGGCTCCATATCACTCGCCAGCAGTCATGAAGTGTAATTCATCACCACGGGTAAAATGGCGCAGCACATCGCATCACGAGTATTAGCAGGGTTCAGAGATGCAGGTATCAGTTTATCTGCTGTTGTGCAAACAGCTTGATCACTTGTGCCCATCCAATCCTATTAGGATGGGCTGGCTGCTCTGTAAAGGCCCCGGGTCAGCAAACAGAAAGTACTTCAGCTGCATAAAGAGGATGACAATTACCAGAAGAGCCAACGTCACAAAGACTGAAGCTAGCCACCCGTTCTGTGCTGCAGGAAGAACACAATTTGATTTTATGGCTGCTGGAGTTGGATGCAAACATGGATGTGAAGCTGAAGGCTATAGATAATGACGTCAGCAGCATTTGACCCAGATCGCAACTTTGGAACAATGACCCCCATCATTGTGACCTTCCTGCACCCAAATGACAATGACAAGTTAGCAAAACAACAAAATGAAACCGGTAGTTGTGAGGATAAACATGTTTTGCCAATTTCCCTTTATTTGTTGTATAGTTTTGATATTTTCAAAGATACAGTGTGAACTGTGTCTTTTTTGCAGTTCACTAAGACCAACAGAGGTCAGATCTGTCAGCCATTAAACAGTCCATGATTTGTTCTAGCATCATTTACTGACAGTTAATGCTAACAGTGGCAGCTAGCGTAAAGATACCTCAAGGCTTCAAAATTCGGTGATATAATTATGACGTAATGTTTCCACAGTCTATGGTTGTAGTTAATAATGGTGCATATAACAGTACTTAAAAGCTTTATATGTGAAGGATTGGGTATTGAAAATGAAAATATGTACATAACATATATGTAGACATATGTTTATAGTAGGGTCCAATGATATCCAAAATGTTATATTGCGATACAGTCACGCCCAAGTATCATGATACACGATATATTGTTGTATTTTATGTTTCAGTTGTTTTCTTAAATCATACATATTTATATCATTGTATTTTATGCTTCAGCTATAAGTGATGCTGCCACTAAACAGCAAAGTTTTATTTGTCACATGCGAAGGTACAATGTACAGTAAGCAAAGCAGTGAAATGAGGGTCAGTGCAAACCTGAACTGAATAAATAAATTAATAATTTTGATATTATGAAAAATGTTGCATGTGGCAGGAAATATTGCAATACTCAATATTATTGATCACATGCCAGAGCCTAATTATAATACTGTTATGGAAGGTTTCCCCATGTTTGATACATGATTTTCTACTTTCAATCTAACATTGAAAACTATATAACCAAAAATATATCATCTAAGGATTGGGTAATTATGGATAATTGGCTTATTGTTTTCACCCTTAATCACGTGACCACTTAACTGTTTTTGCAGTCTGTTTATTTGCCCCAAATTGGCCAATGTATAAAACGTGAAGACATTAGCTATAGCTAGCTAGCATTACACACACTGACCATGTGTGGACTCAGTCTGATCTCCAGTTGATGCTGTTATATTTTCTTTCCTCTCATCTCTATATGTTTATGAAGTAGTTATAAAACCATGCAAATTTTGATACTGTAAACTCCATGTGATTATGGATCCTAACAAAGCATAGGATTATTAGCCTCCCGCATAGTGTTTGCTAAGTGTTAGGAGGGAGCACTTTTATTTACAGAGGACGTGACCACATACCAAAAAGTTTATGTACTTCTTTCAACTATTATCTTGTGTTTTATTTCATGTTATTCCATTGCATTGAAGAAAAATTTCTTCATTGGTAACACAAGATTTTCTGTCTGTCTCTTTCTCTGAACATCCATCCTCCCCTCCCCAGAAGCGAGCCCCAGTTGTGGCCGGTGGGCATGGTTTTGGAGGGTAGCTCAGAGGCGCTGTGTCCCCCCCCATCTCTGGAGCTGCGCCCATCCTGCAACAAGAGCCAGTCCTCACCTCCTCTGAGCACAAGCTCACAACCCCACGACGGAGTCTTCCCTGAGGACAAGGAGCCCGTCAAGTACGGCGAGCTCATCGTCTTAGGGTGAGATACTGAAGTGTGTCTTTTGCAGGACATTGTCTTCATACTGTGCGTCTGCATGTGTGCTTGTGTGAGGTGTAAGGCTTCACTCGTTCACTCGGTTCCTAGTCTTTGAGATCCGATTCAAGCCGGGCCTAAATTATACTCAGTCTGACAGGGTAGGGTTGTATTTCTCTGGGTCACAGGTCTATGATTGTGTCCTTGGGTTCCCCTCGGAGTGGGTCTCTTTTGGCTTAAATTCAGTGAAGAACTAGATTCATAAGAGCTTGCAATCTCTCAAGTGCTGTATTCTCACTAATTTTAGCATCCTAATTGAGCTACTCCTTTATGTATCTATCTTTCCGCTCTTTATGCCAAGCTAGGCTAACCACATCCTAATTTTAGCAACCTGATTAAGCTATTTGTTTATGTATCTATCTCTCCTTTCTTTATGCAAAGCTAGGCTAACCATATCTTAATTTTAGCATCCTGATTGAGCTATTCCTTTATGAATCTATTTCTCCTGTCTTAATGCTAAGCTAGGCTAACCACATCCTAATTTTATCATCCTAATTTAGCTATTCCTTTATGTATCTATCTCTCCACCCATGGTAGAAATTATAGCGATTAGCCAAACAGATGGGATCCAGTGGGTTTCTTGGCCCAGAAAACCAGAAGCTTAGTTTGCAGACTAAGTCACGCACCTTGGAAAGTAATAAGAAAAAGCTCTTTAGTACTTATCAACTGCTAAATCTGTGGCTGGCTTCAAGGACACCAGCTTCTTAGTAGCCTCTTAATATTCTGGATTAGTGTGACAATAACTCTGTTATCACAAAAACCCTTCACTCATCTCATTGGTTCTTCTGTTGGACAGGCTGGGCACTAGTCAGGTGAATGACTTTTTGCCCAATCTACTGTAAAATACCTTACAGAAGAGCTTTATCTGAGTCAATTAGTCGGAGGGAAAATAGCTCATTTGACTTCACACAAAGATCTTCATTCACACACTGAGCCACAGTGGCCAATTTAAACCTTAAACTCCACGAGGAACAACAAAAAGACAGACAAATGGACGTGTTATATTGCATACAAGTATGAGAGAAGGATATCTCTCCCACGAGGATGGTATGGTGCTATTCCAAGCACAGAGACACAGACATATGCTTCCACTCCTCGACCTATTGATCCATGCACTGATGGATGATGAGAATGACTTGGTTCTCTGTCAATGTGATTACAGAGAGAGGGGGAGATTACCTGTCACTGACATTTTACAACATCCATCCAATCATGGCTTCTCTGTGGCCAGCAGGACATGAGTGGAGCGAGTGCTGTTCATTATAAATGCAGCATAACATGAAATACTCATGAGTGGTAACAGTAGATAAAAATACAAAAAGACAAATGATATTTTATTTGGATCAGTTTGATGCCTATTTGAGTAAATACTATATTATTTAGAACTAATCTGGGTTCAGGAAATCAGACTCCACAGAGTCAGCTCTTGTTGACCTAAATGATTAAATCAGGTTAACTATGGACAATGGGTTACATACAGGCACATAATATATTAACTCATTCAATTTAATACAATAAATTGGAGGATATCGGATGTGATAAAGTAATATCATATTCAGTGTGTAAATATTATTCTGGGGTATTCCACAGGGATCAATTGTAGGACCCCTAATCTTCCTAATTTAAGTAAATAATATGAAGGGGCAGGGTTATAATATAATTTTACTATATTCTATGTTTATGTTTTTTTCATAATATATATTTATATTATTGTATTTTATGTTCCAGGTATAAGTGAGTTTTATTTGTCATATGACAAGGTACAATGAACCGTAAGCAAAGCAGTGAAATGAGGGTCAGACCCAGCAAAACTAATATATATTTTTTAACATTATGAAAAATAAAGCATATGGCAGGAAATACAGATATATCAGATCCAAACGATTTGTTGTCTCTTAACCAAATTAAAATCAGACTACAATTTCTAAATAGGTAAATAAAATGTTTTTTAAGTCTAGTTGTAGTTGTTGAAAATGTTCTTTTTGGATATGAAACAATCAATTAATGATTACATGTCATTTCCATTTCATTCCATTAGACATTGCTAACAGGTTTCAGTGTTTAGCAGCAGGTCATGTGTAAAAAATTCCCAAATGGCCACTTTATAAGGATAAGCAGTATAGCTAATGGATGGATGGATGGATGGATTACATGTTAACTTTTAAGTGTTTTCTTCAGTGTCATGCTTCATGTTACTGCAAGTTAATACATTAAGAGTGTATGTCTTTTTGTTTTTATTATCACATCTATAGACGCAATTTAATTTGATTTGTACTGAACATTTATTAATCTGTGTCTAGAATCACAGCAAAATAGTAAATACTCAGTAGATTTGATTTTTGATACCTATGAGTCATCAACATGAGTCATAATCTTTCACCTTCACTGACAGGTACAGTGTTGAATAACAGCACTTCACACATCCAGCAAAGCATTGCACTGTTGGAGATTTAATAACAAATAGTTTACCCTATTGATAACATAACATTTTCAGTTGGAATGAATAGGACGTTTTACACCCATCAGAAGAGCTGTATCATTAGCTTTTGCAAAAAACCAAGAGATCCAAATGGAAAAGTAGATGCAAGTGAAATAAATCAGTGAATGAAAATTGAAATTAATTAATGTTACAATTAAGTACACTTTATTCTTATGCTTCACAGGCACAATGGGTCACTGGCCAATGGGGACAAGGGTCGCAGAAGAAGTCGTCTGGCCCTTTATAAGAGACCCAAAGCCAATGGGGTCAAACCTGATGTTATCCACAATGTCTCAACACCTCTGGTGTCAAAGGTGAGGAGTCATAGTACTGGTCTTCTCTAGTGCAGGACGTCAGTCAGACTGAAGGGAACCAGATTCTTTACTCTAGGAGACAAGAAAATTCTACTATCAAGTTCATCTGTCATGGAACTTCATGATAATTTGAAATCTCTGAAGGAAAAGTTAAAACAAATGAAATCACAGTGAGGGAGGTAACATTTCAAGTAGTAAACCTTCAAAATTGATTAGTGATTATTATTGATGATTCCCTCCCTTACCATTGCGTTTCAAAGCACGGCTCCTGTCGCCTAGAAACCTTGACAACACATAACTTTTTTTTTCTCACAAAAACTTGAGGTTTTAAGATTCTAACAGCCTGGTGTAGTTCACTGCCACATGATTTTCATTAACGGTTCGCAATGAATCTTGGGATAGTTTGGACCACGAAGGATCCACCTGTTGGAGCCTTTGTTGCCCAGGAAACGAAGGACACATTTGAAGGAGCCTTTGAAATGGGACAGTCTAGTCTCGCTGCTGTGACAAAATCCTTCTTCAAAAGGAGCCTCTGAAGAAGGATACCCTGAATTGGGACACAGCTATTGTGAGCATGTTAGCATTCTGACATTAGCATTGAGCTCAAATCATAGTTGTGCCCAAATACAGCTGCACAGAGCTGCTAGCAGACTCTCAGCCTTGCTTGTTTTCTGTAGTAATGTAATGGTAATATAGTAATGTGTTTTATCTATGTTCTGTACTATTACTTAGACATTGTAAACATTCCCTTAGCTCTATCAGAACAATACATTTTAATCATAAATCACATCATTTATTACAACAGGAAGTGTCCTGTGGATAGATTGTCCTGAAGGAGACCTTCAGCTCTCCTTGTCATGTGACCTGGATAATGTTTTCTCCATTGGCAGGCACTCAGCAACAAAAGCCAGCACAGCATCTCCTACACACTGTCACGGAGCCACTCTGTCATTGTGGAGTACACCCATGACACCAACACAGACATGTTTCAGGTCAGTGTTTGCACACACACACACACACACACACACACACACACACAATCACACACACATGTGCCAACTCAACATTTTAACTGTGACCTGCTGTAGAAATAGAACAGTAGGAGTCAGAACAGAGGTACGTTCGCCATGACGGGAGAGAGAACCACACCTTTGAACCTGGCTTCTCATATGACAACACAAGTTTGAATCTGATTTACATTTATTAAATTAGTTAGATGATTATTCTGTCTATCTTCTGGCTACAGGAGGTTTTATTGTTGGTGCAGGAGGTGAAATTGGAACTTTCTATTATTTCATATTTTTGGGTTTAGTGTCTATGATTTTATTTGTTTGTAGATAGACGGCCTGCATCTTACATTGCCTGCATCTTTCCACATGTGTGGACATTATTATCATTAAATTGCTGCTTTCTTCCACTGCAGCTGCTTGTTAAATGATGGATCAGCAAGCTTTGTGTATCTTTTCCAAAACCTCCTCCACCTCCTCGTGGTTGTCTGCCTCCTCCACTCAGACTAGTTTCAGGTTACATCTCTGTTTATCCAGAGTCATAGAAAGCATGAAATGATGTCATAATTGCTGAGTGAAGTCTTGAGTTATGGCTAAAAAGTGTTTTCTGAGGTCATACTGACCTTGACCTTTGACCTTTGACCACAAATGTCTAATCAGTTCATCCTTGAAACCCAGTGGACATTTGTGCAAAAATGTGAAGAGATTCCCTCGAGGAGTTCTCAAAATACCATGTTCACAAGGCCGATACCACATTTTGTGAAGTCACTGTGACCTTGACCTTTGACCTTTAGCCACCAAAATCTAATCAGTTCATCCTTGAGTCCTAGTCAGAGTTTCTACCAAATTTGAAGAAATTCCCTTGAGGCGCCTTGTGTGCGTTCACAAGGCCAAAACTATTTTTGTACCAGGCTGTAAACATGTTTATTTCTGCTGTAAAGTTGGAGTCTATGGGGACTGACTCACTGTTGGAGCCAGACTCTAGTGGCCATTAGAGGAACTGCATTTTGTGTCAGTGTTCCCCATTGACCTGTATTATAAAAGAAAGGTGTAAAACTCTGGTGTAAGACTCAGTTCCAACAGCAAACAGAGTCAGTCAGTATCTTTCTATTTTGAATCTATCATTTTTGGAGGTTTTATATTTGTAAGACTTTCTCCGAGTTTTTCATGACGTTATCACTATGTGAAGTCTGTGGTCCTAATGGGAGAAACACTACTGCAAACAAGGAAGTTAGAAAACTTGACATATTTGAGTCCAGTATTTAGTTCTTACATTCATCCATAACACATTTACTTGAAGCTAACATGCTAATCAGCTGTTTTCAGAAAGCACATAGCTATCTGTTTTTATACCTTAACTCTTTCTAGCAGTCTAAGCTAGGCTATCACTTGATATCAGTCATACTCCTTCTTCCTTTACCTTGAACTGTTCCTTTAAGGTGTCAACAGTAAGTGTACCTAGCCCTGGAGAGTCAATGAACAGAATAACATACACACACACACACACACACACACACACACACACAGCTCTGAGGGAGCACAGAGGTAATCTGTTAGCAGATTTGTCAGACGACTGGAGAATGCAGCGTCATGAGAGAGAGAACGAGGGCAAGAGAGAGAAACAGAGGGAGGAAAGAGAGTCTCAGTCAGAAGGAGGGAAGACAAAAGACTGAGGAGATAAGATCCACAAGAGAAGATGAGTCAGACGTGTCTGCTCTCAGCAGCTCAACCACCTTCTCTCATCATCAAGGAGATCCATACAAACCGACAGGGCTCCAGTCCAACCTATCAACAGCAACATCTCTTTACTACGACAGAGTGTTAGGGCCACTCTTCTAAGAAAAAAAGTCATATTATTATGAATAAAGTTGTAATTTTACAAGAATAAACTCCTAATATTTCAAGAAAAAAAAGTAATATAACAAGAATAAAGTGGTACTTTTAGATTGTGTGTTGTTTTAGAGGAGGAATATCAGAAACTTTAAAATGAGGAATGTGGAGCATCCTGTGAAGTTCTACTTTAGCACAGGTTTCACTAATGAGGACAAACTTCATCTTTTGGCTCATCAGCATCAGCATCATCATCACCATCATCATCATCATCAGCATCAGCATCATCATCAGCATCAGCATCATCGTCAGCATCAGCATCAGCATCATCATCAGCATCAATCATTAGACAGACAAACAGCAGTCCCTGCAGTTCCTCTGTTTCCTCCACAGAACACACAGGAAGTAGAACCAGCACGTGGTTTTCTCACATCAGTGCTGCTCTCTTGGTTCTCGTAGATCGGCCGGTCCACAGAGAGCATGATCGACTTCGTGGTGACGGACACGGCGGGCAGCGGCAGCAGTCAGGGTGGGGGTGCGGCGGGGGAGGGTGGCGGCGGAGGACAGTCGGCTCAGAGCACCATCTCCCGCTACGCCTGTCGCATCATGTGCGAACGCAGCGCTCCCTACACGGCCCGCATCTACGCCGCCGGCTTCGACTCCTCCAAGAACATCTTCCTGGGGGTGAGTGTTCCGAACTCCCGGGTGCCGGGCTTCTCCTGGTAAACTACACGAGTCAGCCGTGGTAACCATAGCAACCGTAGTGAGAGCGACAGCAGGGACACGGCTGTGCCGCCCACGGGTGACATCATAGCTGTGAGGATGACTGTCTGTGCATGTGACCTGGCTTGATCACATGGGTGGGTGTGTGTGTGTGTGTGCGTGTGTGTGTGTGCGTGTGTGTGCGTGTGTGTGTGTGTGCGTGTGTGTGTTATGACAGATCTTTGGATCTTTGAAGTGTTGCTTCTGCTCTCTGTGTTACTGTGTAAAGCTGTTACAGATACTACAGATACACGTGTAGTTACATAACCAGTCAGTAAACATGCTACACATTATAACATTCATCAGTATGTCTTTAAATACTTTTTATATGGTGCTATAAAAACAAATTTTACATATTGTATATCGGCCATGATGATATTGTACTGACCGGATGGATTGTGCTGTGGTGGGTTAGCTCCAGTAACAGGCTTTAGGAGTGTGGAAGCTGTTTGGATATAAAAACAGGGGGTTTGTATGTTCTCCTCTTGCCTGTGTGGGTTTCCTCCACCTTCCTCCTACAGTCCAAACACATGCAGGTTAGCTGGCGTCTCTAAATTGCCTGTAGGTGTTAATGGTTGTTGGTCTTTATATGTGATATCATCAATAGTAAGTTGTAACTGTAATAAATCATAGTTTTATTTTCACCCCAACGCAAATGTATTGGATATACATACACTGAATTTCCATATATGAAAAACATTTACATATAAAATAAATGGCACATATGTAAAAACAAAAAATGTGTATGAAACCTATTAGAAATTAAAACAATTTCATATATATATGCAACACAAATATGGATGTTTATGTATATATGTTTATATTGTAGACATACTGTATGTTACATCAATATATATCCATCCCGAAGCCTGTCAGTATATGTTGATATTATACAGTAGGGTCCAAAAGTCTGAGACCACTTTCCCAGAATGAGAAGATACATGCTTAAGATTAATGAGAAATTCATTTGAAAAACATACATAAAAAAAAACATATATAAACATGTAGTATTTTTATATTTCACTTGTTTAATGAACTTGCACATATAAATGATATATATATATATATTGTTGACATATATGGTCACAACATGTTATAGCATATAAAAATGAACCATAGATATTTTAATATATGTACATATATAGATTTTTCTATGGGTATTTCATACATGTTATAAACTTCATATATCCAGAGGATGTATATATGTGATAATTATATACCTCTTTATATGTGACACATTGATATAGGAACCTATATGTCATATATTATATGTCTGTATGGGACTTGCTGATCACAGGTTTATCATTCCTGGTAGAAAAGAGTAAAAGCCAAAACTACAAAAGAAAGATAGATAGATAGTCTTTTAATAGACAGCTGCATTTCTTAGGTTCATTTACACAGCACAGTCATGTACCATCACAGCAGCTCAGCAGCAGAGCTGTCTGCAGCCTCACCCAGCTAGTTTAGCAAACAACACCTATAGACTAATTATGGAAACTAACCCCGACCCATTTAGATATTGGGATGACGTGTTATTTTTTCAAATTATAAATTATTATTATTAATAAATACATTTTACTTTATTTGCCATTCCTCAGTTAGTAGTTCCTCCTTTGGATGTGAAAGTTTGCAGCCCACAGCTGAAGTGCTGGGTGGGGCAATCTGAAGCGTGACATGTAGGCGCACAAAGTGCAAACCAATAATAGCCCTTTCTCATGACAGCATGACTTCATCTAATGCAAGATTCATCAGGACCCACGACAACTAGGCCAGCAGTCAGAGAGATAACGTCATCAACCAGTGCACAGCACGCACACACACACACACACACACACACACAACTGGGGTTTGCATAACTCCCCCAGCCATCAGGACAGTTATACTGATTCATGGAAGAAATATTGCAAATATTTCCTTTTACTAAAAATCAGGTGTGAGCTGGTTCTCTGTGGTTCACCTCTGAACTCTGTGATGGATGTGACGCACATGAGACTGTTATTGTGCAATAGATAAATAATGCATGATTGTGCATGGGACCTCAAAGATTTTCCATCATAACAGATCCAGTTTTCCTCTTTATGATCTGTGGGTTTCCATTAAATGAATTCACCTTCGCCTCTCCCAGGTGGGATTCAAATTGCACACAAGGGATGCATGTACCAGCAGGTTCTACAACCCAAAAGCTAACAAAGTCAAGTTTGGTTTTATGAGATGGATGTTGATGATGTTGTGATTTTGATGTTTAAAATTAAGATATATTTGACACATATACAGCATCAATATCCAGACCCTAGCTGAAAAATTAAAGACGGCACACTGAGAACTCTCCCATGTTGAGAATTTACCTGTTGTTTCTTTTTTGGCCACTTGGTTCTGAAAGCTGAAAACATGTCAGCAAAGAATCATCCAGCTAGTCTCTAACTGTCGCTGTGTTGTGTTTGCTGCTAGCCTTGTCACGGTTTGCACCCTAGTTTCCCTCTTGGACTTATTCCCTGTTCCACTTGTTCACCTGTAACCACCTAAGATTCCCTGCCCACCCACACACCTGATCCCAGTTTTCTCATCACTCTCACTAATCCTCTGTCAGATTGTCTTTACCTGCTCCCTGTGTTTATTTCCGTGTTGTCGGTTTCTGGATTTGTGCTTCTCGCATCTTGTCCACTCGTTTGACTCAGACTGTTTTTGCTTATTAAAAGCCACCATCCTGCATCAGCCTGTCTGTGCTGTGGTGGTATATCCCTGCTGCTACTGGAAATGAGGTTGATGAACCAAAATATTTTAGTCATAGACTGTAAAGCCAAAACAATGAGCTGAAAGATGCTATAACGCAATGTAGAGCTGAGGGTTGTAGAGTTGGTAATAATACTCTGAGCCCTTACTCATAGTCACCTGAACCATTATTAATGTAAAAATGCTAATGAGTACAGCAGTACAGTAATTTTTGGTCTAAAAAAAAATTATTCTTTCCTCCAGAGCAGCAACGGCCTCAAAGAAATGTTTGCAGAACTAAGTCTCCAGGCTGCAATGAGGGTAAACATGCCAGAAATTTGCTGTTTCATTCCATGAGAGCTAATTTGTGTTCATCATACACCCTCTCTTTCTCTCAGGAACAGGTTATTCTTATGCATGGGTGCATCTCTGTGTATTAGTCAGTACAGTAGTCATTCTGTACTGAGCTAAATATAGTATCAGAACAAAAGCAACGTCAGCTGTTTTTTCTCGCCAGCGCACCTCTGACATGCACCTCCACTATATCCCTGTGTGCCTCCCCATCATTCCCCTAACCTCTGCATCTGCCTGCTCTATCTGTGTGTGTGTGTGTGTGTGTGTGTGTGTGTGTGCATATGTGTGGGTCTCTTAGGAGCGGGCTGCCAAATGGAGGACGTCGGACGGCTTGATGGACGGCCTGACCACCAACGGGGTGCTGGTGATGCACCCAGCAGGGGAGTTTGTGTCTGAGCCAGCTCCGGGTGTCTGGAGGGAAATCTCAGTTTGTGGCAACGTCTTTGCCCTGAGGGAAACCCGCTCAGCTCAGCAGAGAGGAAAACTGGTGAGTTGAAGTGGGAGTTGATGGGAAACAAAGTCCTGTGTTTGCTTTGATACGGTCACAAGACTTGAGGTTATTGACCTTGACTCGACCCAAGAACTTGAAGTTACTGGGATTTGGGCCGCGTCCCAATTCAACGGCTGCATCCTTTAGATGCTGCATTTGAAGGCTGATTGCATCACAGCGGCGCGACTAGACTGTCCCATTTCGAAGGCTCCTTCAAATGCCTCCTTTTCCTGCCAGTTCCTGCCCACCATATCCCAAGATTCATTGCGCGCTGGAATGAAAATAATATGGCAGCAGACAACACTGACAGAGAGCCTGATTTAAATGTAAGTTTTGGGTTTCAGCTTAGTTTAACAGCTAATGGTACAACTATAACCAAGGGCCTTAAAACCTAAAGTTTTTGTGAAAAAAGTTACATGTTGTCAGGGTTGCTATGCGATAGGAGCCTCGTCCGGCCTTCACAGTCTATAATGACTATGAAGGGGAACACCTTCGGAGACTGCCTTCTTTTTTGGATGCAGCCCCTGAATTGGGACACAGCTATTGATTCCCTTTCCCCTGCTGGGGCTCCCAGCATGTGATTTTTGAATCTGGCGTTGAATTGGTACCGATTTGACCGTCTCCTGTCTTGACCTGAGGACAAACGTTTGGATACCCTCAATAGAAACATGATAATGTTGCATCGTACCTTGATATGAAAAACTTTTTTAGCTGTCTTTAAAGGAAAAGTACTCACTGAGCTTTCTTCAGTACTCTTGTAGTATTGACCTCCCAGTACATGAGGTCATTATGTCCATGCATCAGTAGGTCTCTATCTGTTGACAATCCTGACCATCTAGAGTATCACCAGGGGTAAATGGCCACTGTGACTTTTACGGTCCAACATCAGCTTAATTTGTTTTGGAAACAGTCACCTTCAAGTTGTTGGCATCCAAAAAACCTGAACAGCTTAAACAGAATTTGTATAAAGTCAGTACAGCACAGGTATGAATGACCGCAGACGTAGAGTACTTCTTTCTCTGCAAGACGTCAGGGAAAGAAGTTCTCTGGTTCTCTCAGAAGACCCGCTCAAACACCTTCAGAGTGACAGATGTTGGGGCTACTGGTCTAACAGTATACACACTAGTGAGAAAACATTAAAGGCAAGGTAGATAGAAGCCTTGATGACAACCCATTTCACCAGGTACAGTATGCATCCATTCATCATATTCTCAATTTGGAAACAACAGAAAATCAACGTAAAAAACAAATATCACAAAAGCTTCTAGTAGACAAGACATTCATATACCTCTACTCAACGTTACAGGACTCCACTTCAACAGAAAGACCAAACCTCCCTGCTTCAAATGTTGGCTTTTGTTCTCAGATTAACAAAAACCCACCAGAGCCCCATCACAAAACGTTGGTTCTAGGTATGCGCTGATCTGTTCGGCTGGATGGGTATCTGGAGAGAAAAGGTTGGATCAGTGCATCGTCTCTTTGATAATGAAAGTGATGAAAACTGATGTACCTTCCCTGTTTCTCTTTCCCGTGCTCTGTTTCCTCCTTCTGTACTTCTCTTAAGGTTGAAAATGAGTCCAATACCCTACAGGACGGTTCTCTGATTGATCTGTGTGGGGCTACCCTGCTGTGGAGGACCCCCGCCGGACTGCGCCACACCCCCACCCTCAAACAGCTGGAGTCCCTTCGCCAGGAGCTGAACGCCGCCCGACCACAGTGTCCCGTGGGCTTCAACACCCTGGCCTTCCCCAGCTTGGCCCAGCGCGAGATTGTCGACAAGAAGCAGCCCTGGGTCTACGTCAACTGTGGGCATGTGCATGGCTACCACAACTGGGGCTACCGTAAAGAGAAGGGTCCCGCCGGCCCCGGGGGCACAGCGCCAGCTAGCACCGGGGATAGGGAGTGCCCCATGTGCCGGCGAGTGGGCCCCTATGTGCCGCTGTGGCTGGGTTGCGAGGGAGGATTGTACCTGGATGCTGGGCCGCCCACTCATGCTTTCTGCCCCTGTGGCCATGTATGCTCAGAAAAGACAGTGGTGGGGTGGAGCCAGATCCCATTACCCCACGGTACCCACGCCTTCCATGCTGCCTGCCCCTTCTGTGGTACATGGTTGACAGGGGAGCAGGGCCACATCAAACTCATCTTCCAGGGCCCCGTCGACTGAAGCCCAGACCTGGGAGCCACTCAGAGGAAAGAGATGGTGGACTGGACAGAGGTAGACCTGCTCAGTAAAGACTGTGTGCTCTGAACACCGGAGTGTGGGTTGAAAGAGGAAGCACTGATGCCAAGTACAGAGAAAAGACTGTTAATATGATGAACTGAGAGCGACATGCAATAGTAGATGCCAAGGCTTCACATGGACTATGAGGTGTATGGAGAACATGTAAATAAACTGTGTTGAAATGAACATGTGTTTAGTTCTTTTATTGTCCTCTCTGAGTGTCTGCATGTATTTAGCTGGATGAACATCAAAGTATAATTACATTATTAAATAACTGTGAGCACAACAGCATCACTAAAAGGACAGGGGCAGGAAACAAGATGACCACACAGGTTTGTCAAATTCAGGCCACATTTACACTGATATTGGGGTCTGTGTAAAAAAACATGTTCATAACGGGGAATCGTGCAAAAAGATGCTGCGTCCTGTGGAAAAAAATGTAACTTATGCTGCAATGCAATGCAACGTCAGGGGCTGCATCAGCCAATCAAATGCATGCAAGCGTGCACTCCTGGTTGTTTGGAGTGAAAGGGAGGAGTAGAATTCCTTTTTTTGTCTTTGCTGGAAACATTAAAACATTATCTGAGAAACAAGACAACGCCTTTCACGTGGATGAAAGACCAGAGCGCTCCAGGCTTTCGCTGACTAAACTGCTACTAGCAGTTTCCCAATTCATCGAAACCCGTTCCAGCTTTGTTTGTTTCTTTTCCCATTTTCCCTTTCTACACTCCAGGTTAGGACAAGTACTGATGACCCCTTATCCCCTGACCTGACTGGTCCGTAACACTGGTGGATTACAAAAAGATGAAACAAGTGCTGTCATCATAAATATTGGAGCATTCAGACAGAATGTGGCAAAGGCACCAGTGCACTGTGAAACCCCCGCATTTACAACGGCTTGCGCTGCGTTACGACAAACACCTGTGCGGCCAATAGAAATGGGGCCTCCAGCCAGGCATGAGAGGTAAACAGGAAGTAGACCTGAAACCGGTCGCTGGGGAAACGGAGCTCCTTCCCCAAGTTGCTCTGTGTGCCTCTCTGTGGGCCTCTTCGTTGCTGCTCCCCTTCTTATTCTTATTAGCAGGTTAGTGCTTAAGGCTTGTTTCTTAGCACAGGAAAGATGCATCTTTGTTGGTGGCAACGATAGACTCCTAGAGCTTCCTGCTTCAAATTGTCCCACTAGAATTTCGGAAAACCCCGCCTACTTTTGCTCTGTCGTCCATGACTCCCCTGATCAGTGCGCTCGCAAGAGCAGCGAGCGCAGAGCAGCTCGCCCTCTGTTTGAAAGCCCCACAACGCTACGAAGTTACACACACTGTGCTGTGTTTCAGTGTCTTACCGTGTCAGACACACTTCACTCTGTTCCTCCACGCCCCCTTTGATGTGATTGGCCATCTGTGCAGAAGTGAGAGAGGAGCCGGGAACTACTCTCTCTATTTTTCCTATATTTGCTTTCTGTCTAAAAGTGTTTGCAATTATTCCCACAGTTAAACACTCTTCACTCCAACTTCCAATATGGCTGCATAAAGGTATAAAAGAAAACACCTCTGTCAGCTGTGATACACTTGCTTGGCTCCAGCCCTGACGGACTGACTACCTGTTCCAGTACCTGTGTAACCCTCAACACTGGAGTAGGTAAGCTGCTTGTACACGTGTCTCACTAAACTGCAGGTTTGCTTTTTTTTTTTTTGCTGGACAAACATGAAGGCCTCTCCCTGTGAGACGCCCTCCCCCCCTGTAGGTGCAGCCGGCACACAGGCCACGCACTAGTAAGCTGCAGACTCCACAGAGTGACTCTAAGCCTTGCTCCCAGTTTTCAGCGCCCCCATTGTGCTAAAAATAACTCAAGGTCACCAGCAGCCCCATGCCTCCCTACCAGGAGGGAGAGAGAGAGAGAGAGGGAGAGAGAGGGAGAGGGGCAGCTGTGATCAGAAAGCACATTACCTTTTCAACACAAGGATGTTCCACAAGCTGCACCTTTAAATATATCTCAGCAGTCAGATGTAGATAAACGTGGTGTTTCTGATTGGGTATGAGCAGATAGCACTTGCATTTTATCATGTAATATCACTGCTGCCGAGGTCTGACTGCAGGCAGCTACAACCCCTCCACCACCTGCCACAGGGTTTTATATCAGAGGCAGAAGCAGAGCCTCAACAACAACTGGCACTATTCAATGTCAAGTATCTCTTCATTTGCCTTTCCAGCGTTTCCATCTGACACAGTGACGTAGCGAAGCGGAGCTGCACCTACAGATTATCTTCTCTGTGTGTGTGTGTGTGTGTGTGTGGTTATTTAGAGGTCCGGAGGGAGAGGCAGGGGTACAAATCAAGGGCGTCCGCCGTGTGGATGGCGGGCGGCAGAGGAAATCTACAGCATGTTAGCTGAGGTACAGGAAGCTGAGGACAGAGTGCAACAGTGCGCTCTGTCAAGAAAATGACGAGGATTTCATCACAGTTTTTCCGTCAACGTGCCGGAGAGTTTAATGATGTCGGATCCTTCCATTCAGCAGGATCTCTCAACAACTGCTGGTCAGATTAAAATGAAATCAGAGGTGCATGTTTAAGATTATCCCTACATGTTCTGGTGGTCCACCCGACCCGATCTCAAGACCCAGCATCAGCACAAACATTTCCACATGCTCAGAAGACATTTTCAACTCTACAGGGGCCTGACATCAAAGTTTCTAAGTAGATTCATGTGAGGCAGCAGCATCCCACAGTGTATTTTCGGATGCTGCCACTAGGAGGAGCCAAGATTTTCAAATACATCTACACCTGGGAGCTTCACTTGTCTGATCAAGCTTCAAAAACACAGATTTAAATGATCCCAGTCCAAAAATACTCTTTTCGAAATTAATTAACTTGTGTCTTAGTAACCATTGGCAATGGTGATGGCATCAAATCTTAAAGGGGCACTTTTCCAAAGCTGATACCAGTTCAACTCCACTCTGCTCTCCTGCTCTGGTTAAACATTGGGCAGAAGTTGTGGAGCACCTGGTGTTATAATTAAGGGTCAAAAAGTTTGAAAGGCTGCCCCCGCCACACCGTGAGTCCTACTGACTTAAAGTTTAACTGACAGCTACAAGGCAATATGCTCTAAAAGCCTCTGTGATGACACCGGCCACCAGGACTGACTTTTAGCTCATTTGTAAAATTAACTAGAATTCAGCTGCTTCTCTCTGTTGAGTGCAAAGCGGTTAGGACCCGCAGATTGCCACTTGCCGCTACAATTTGAGATTTTATTTTTACTTTTCCTGAGATTTAAATTTTTTAAATTACATCAAAGACATTGCCTTTGTGTAAAGTAAAAATTATTGTTGCATTAGTATATTCAAGATCTTTTTTAGAGGTTATTGATGGTAAAACACATTGTACCAGTTGAGGAATGTTGCATTACTTTAGACACTGTGGGATAATAAGGGGTCAGTGCCCCCTCCCTCAGCTCTCAGGTACAGGTGAGTAAAAATACCACAGCAGCTCTCATGTTGACGTTGATGTTTTTCATCATTTTATTATATATATATATATTTATAGTATTTACAGAAAAAAAACATGATCAAACTAAGCAGGGAGACAGCGCCAAGCAGAACAGAAAGAAGACAGAAGGTGAGTGACAGGAAGTTCCCGCCCAGTGCTTTTTATTAACAAACACCTGGTGAGTGTCTTTATTGAGCCAATAAACAGCGATGAACAGGTGTGCAAATGACATACAAACCCAAACCAATACAAAAAGAGAACAGAAGAAAAAAAGTCAAGCATTGTTTCATCAGAATCACATTCAGAAGCAAAAGCCTCACCCCAAGGTCCCCCCACCC
>NW_019525247.1:627976-630021 GCF_002814215.2 Seriola lalandi dorsalis
CCCCTCATACTCCCCCAGCCCAAACAACACAGTAGAGTATTCAATGAGCACAGTAAAATCAGTAGAACATCAAGACTCGTTGAAAGAAAGATTAAAAAAAAGGAAATCAGTCATCAAAATGTCCAGTATATATGTGTGTGTGTGTGTGTGTGTGTGTGTGTGTGTGTGTGTGTGTGTGTGTGTGAGACTTAATTTGCTTGTTCTGCATCTACTCAAGTGAGACTGGCGTGATGCCGGGAGACCAACACGTGTCCGAAAAGCTGGGGAATGTTACACACGACCCCTCCCCACTCTGCGCACACACACAAACACACAAACACCCACACACACACACTGCTGCTTCCTTCCCTCCCCCTTAATGTGAGATTCCTGCTCAGCAAACTACAGCATTCCAGTTCAGCTCGACAAATCTAAAAATATACGTGTAAACCGACACTGACACGATCAGAGGCGTCACATCTGAGCTCCGCTCTGATCACTGAAGCGCTGACTGAGCAGAGATGATGATGATGACGATGATGATGATGAGGCTGAACTTGCATTTTTTGCGGCTACATTTTCTTTGTGACGCGTTATCGCGGCCCGAGGCAGCGTCGTACCTGAAACACTGACAAGGTCCAGGAGAGGGAACAGAGCCCGAGTGGAGGGGCCCATCAGAAAGGGTCTGAAGGAAGTCATGGAGCTGCGGTGACATGGTCTGCTGGCGGGGGGAGCAGGGAGTTCATATCCGGTCAGCAAACCAGGACCAGTCAGTCCCTGAACCTCCAGACGCCACTAAACACAACACACATGATCAAACTGACTCCCTGCTTTGAACAACTACACCACAGAACTGAGAGAGAGACGTCTTCAAAAAGCTCTGATGCGTCTCTAGTACAGTTTAAAGTGTCACCAGCTTCCTACAACAACAACAACAACAAAAACAACAACAACAGTTTCCAGATCTTCTTCACACTGGGTCAAAAGTTGCATCTCAGGTTAATAAGGCTTCACATACAGAAGTGTAGAGACCCTGGAACAGCACCGAGACCTCACCCCACTCTGAGGCAGAGAGCCATGTAAACAGCCTCATACCTGTCTCTGATTTCAGCGTTACTATGCCAACCAGTTGCAGTCAGGGCAAACAGACAAATCCATTCACGTAACCGTCTCGTACAGCAGAGAGGAGAAACTACCAGCCCCAGTTTGTTACAGGACTTCCTGGTTCTGACCAACATGTGTCTGTAGTGTCAGGTAATAAAAAACATCTTAACTCAAGGTCCACTTACTATCCTCTGCCAGAGCTTTCTACCACATTTTACAGACTTTATCAGCACGTCTGTGCTGGTTGAAAATCGGACGTCAAAAATGTTTTGTGCTGAAATACAACTTTAACAAACTGAAAATGCTCCTTCATCACACCTAGACACACCTGTGTTCTCAGAGGACAGGTGAGGTCGTCCAGTGTCCATGTCTGTGTATAGATCATGGATATTTCCTCTGTTAAACAACATCCTCGGCTGAATTTAAAGGCTTCAGTTTGCTTCAAACAAAGTGTCTGAAACCCTCTTTACTTCACCGGGACATGTCTGCTTCATGTGGCCCCTCGCCATCACAACAGGCTTTTTGTGGCCCTTCAGAGCAGGTGGACACACTTGACATTTTGTATGACCCAGTTCATTTGAAGTAAACTGAGGCCTTAAGAATCAGAGTAAAACTAAACAAGAGGCACAAACTGGAGCACGGGGAAGCAGAGGAGACAGGTGTGAACCAAAAGGAAACAACTGTGTTTGACAGACAGGTCGACCTCAGGGAAGGAACAGCAGCTTTTGTTAAGACCCCGCCTCCTCAGCCAACAGACACACCCACACCACATCTCCACCCCAGCTTCATCTGCAAACAAGCAAGAGCGAAACGACGTCCTGTCGTCTCCGTCAGAAGCATCAATGGAAAATAAAAAACAATAAAACTACAACAATAATAAAACAATAATTGTAAGATCAATGCAGGATATTACCAATTGCTTCTGTTTGTCAGAGTGTCTAACTAAGAGACCCCCCCCCCCC
>NW_019525247.1:630053-699605 GCF_002814215.2 Seriola lalandi dorsalis
TCCACCACCACCACATCTGGAGCTATCTGCCCTCTGACTGTAATATTTAGTGTCATCCAGAAGGTCACGGTGCTAAATGTTACAGCATTTTGTCACATTTCTTTCTCTTACATATGAAAAAACAGTATATGTTACAGTTCCCTCCTCCCCCTCCTCCCCCTCCTCCTCACCCCAGCTCTAACGTTCACATGTGGAATTAACTGGGCCTCCAGCGACTCTCTTCTACCTCAGGTGTGGAGCTACTGTCAGACCACCTGCAGTCTCTGATCTCATTACTGGTTCAGACTGAGGTCACTACAACACTTTATTAAGATTAAGTTCACTGTGTCACTTTCCTCTGAAGCACCACAGACCTCAGTGTGACTCAAACTGCTCAGAGTAAAGTCTGAAATCATTTGTACTTTGGTGTTTTTTTTTTATTCTCCACTTCTGTGACCAAGACCAGCACCGTGACGATGATGACACGGAGAGACCTGGTTTGTTTGAAGCGTGATGAGAACTTAAAGGTGTGTTCAGACAGAGTATGATGCAAAAGTCAGAGTCGTGTAGTTACATACAAAGTCAATGGAGAGACAAGTAAGCGCATAATAAACATACAGAGGTGAGAGAAACTGGAAGGAAGCAACTCTGAGCTAACATCTGTACAGCTGTTTGGGGTGAATCGATTACATTTAAACAAATGAGGGTAAAATTTTGCTTCATTTTGTGTCTGAACGCACCTGAAGAGAGAAAGGATGGAGCTGAGGAAGAGGAGGCTCAGTGAACAGGCTTCCCCTGGATCCTCATCAATAAATGGCAACGATGAGTCAGAGTCAGAGGCTGCTGCTATTCAGGAACACAGGAACACCTCCTACTGTGTGTGTGTGTGTGTGTGTGTGTGTGTGTGTGTGTGTGTGTGTGTGTGTGTGTGTGTGTGTGTGTATAGATAAGCTCTAAACTTCATCTTCAACTCTAGATCAATGCCCCCCTCCACCCATGTGTTTTCTCTCTGTCCTCTGGGGGTCTCCCTCACACACTGGCTGCCTTTCCTCTTCTCTGGTGTTTGGTGAGTGGTGCGCAGGTCTGATCTTAAATCTCTTACAGTTTACTCCTCTGTTTGCCAGGCAGGGTGACAGAGGGGGTGGGGGCCAGAGAGCGGTGTTACAGGGTGTTATGGCAGAATGGTGGGATGATGGTGAGGATGTGGGGGGCACAGAAGGAGAAGAACGGGAGATGTCAGTGTGAAGTGGAGGTGATGGTCAGGGTGGTGGAGGCACGGGGGTCCTTTAACAGCAGCCCCCTCCAGACTGCCTGACAGGGGTGCTCTCGATTTTTAAGTTGGGCTTGTCGCCGCCGGCCGTGGCCCCGGGGCCCATGCGCTTCTTGATCTCTGCAGCCATGGTCATGAAGGCCTGCTCCACGTTGGTGGCGTTCTTGGCGCTCGTCTCCAGGAACGGGATCGCCAAGGAGTCAGCAAACTCCTGCCAGACGAGAGGAACAAACATCACACACCTCACACCACTGAACCACACTGGATGACATGTCATTATCATGAACACACACACAGACACACACAGACACACACACACACACACACAGACAAACACACACACAAAGACAAACACACACACGGACAAACACACACACAGACAAACACACAGACACACACACAGACAAACACACACACACAGACACACACAGACAAACACACACACACAGACACACACAGACACACACACACACACACACACACACACACACACACACACACACACACAGACAAAGACACACACACACACACCCACACACACACAGCATCAAAGTGGATCAACCAACAGATGAACTATTAGCACTGTATCTGAGCCATGTTGTAATGTTTGTCCTGTCAGAGCCACTGGGCCACAGACAGAGGAGGGGAGTCAGGAAGTATTGAGAGAAAACATAAACATAGAAACATGTAGAATAAGACTTTGGGCTCTATCTAACACCCGGCACAAAGCGCAACACAAGTGTCTTTGCTAGTTTCAGACCGACACAGTTGTCATTTTCCCTTCCAGCGCCCACGTTGTTTAAATTCCAAACACACTTGCGCCCATCTGTGCACCCATGGGCGTGCTGGTCTTAAAATGAGGTTAGGTCAGGCGCATTCTCATCTTGAGGAAGCAGAAAGTGATTGACCAACAAAAATCTTGTCTGAAGTCAGTGGTTCAGTTATTTTAAGGTGCATTGTTAGAGTAACATGTTCCTACAAAGGTGGGCCGCTGTTAGACACAAGCAAAGTGAGCCACAGTGTTTCCCATTCATCACACAGACTAAATTTGTCCACCACAGTTTCATATTACACCAAAAACATATTCACACATCTCATAATAAACATAAAAGATATCTAACATTATGATTTGTGGCATTAACTCTTTGTGGAACTGTGTGCGGCGCGTTGATTCACTCAGCCCTTTTTTGCCCCTCAGAGTGCACAGAGCTGCTGCCTGCCTCAGGCCGGGTGCACTGGTCAGTGACATTAGCTGTGTCCCAATTCAGGGGCGTCATCCTTCAGAGGCATGGCTAACACTGTCCCGTTTCACAGGCTCCTTCAAATGCGATCCATCTTCCTTTTCTTGGGCAATGAAGGATCCAACAGGTGGATCCTTCGTGGTCCAACCTATCCCAAGATTCATTGCGCGCCAGTAATGAAAGCAAACAACACAGACAGAGAGCCTGAGGATCACACTGTTGAATGTAAGTATTGTGTTTCAGCTCAGTTCAACAGCTAAAAGTACAACTGTTAAAACCAATGACCCTAAAACCTTAAGTTTCTGTGACAAAAAGTTAGGTGTTACGTGTCAAGGTTGCTAGGCAACAGGAGCCGCGCTTTGCAGCACAACCGCAATGGAGGGCACAGCTGGTGACGCAAAGCGGAAATCATCCATAGACCAGTCAACACCTTCGTAGACCACGCCCTCTGAAGGATGTGGCCCCTCCATTGGGGCAAAGCCAATATGTAATCAACTCACCACAAGTATTCTCTGATCCTGTGTGAAACACTGTGCTGTTAGAACAGCAATCCGCCATGGTGCAAGTGCACCTGGATTTTAAAGGGAATGGGAGATGGCACCATGATTGGTTAATTGCATGTAAAACACTCCCATGAATAATTAAATGACTAAGTACAATCCGTTTGAACCATGCGCCTGGAACAGCTGTTTTTTCCACCATTAAAATTGCAAAAATTACATGGACACGTTCTGAACGTATTTGCACCATCAGCTTTAGATCATGCGCTTTGGACTGTGAAAATCAAGCCCAGAGTGACACCACACCAATAATCTTCAGGTATCAGAGCCTGAAGCTTCTGTGTGACTTTATCTTTAGAAAGCTGCTAAATTCACTTCAGTTACAATGCATTACAATATGGACAGTTTTATGTACTTACACTGCTCCTGCAGCACTATACACTTCTCAGGTGCATATTTATAGACTCAACATGTTCCAAACAGTCAGAGTGCCCCCAAAACACTGAACTGCTTCAGTTTGTACCCAACATTAACAGCCACTTTTTAAGTTTAAAACGTTCTCTCCACCATTTAAATTTACCAGTATAACCCTAAATCCACAGATAGTGGCTGAGGCCTTTTTTCACATGGATGTGAATGTGATGTCTGTTTATCAGAGAGAGGCTTTCACCTCTCTGCTGCTCTTAGTTTCTCTTCTCATCCAGAAACACAGTTTGAACTAGAGCTGCACGATGTGGAAAAAATCATTCTTCTGATCATCATTAATCATCACCCTCATCTCTTATACCAAAACAATCATGTTCCCTTACATCTGAGAATATCACTCTGTAGCACCAAAACACTTATGGTGTTAACAAAGCACAACAATGTTATAACACATTTTACCTTCATCAAAAACATCGCAGCTCCTGTGATTTGGACATTGCACTTGGACATGTTGTGACTTTGATTATACTAGTGCAGCTCTAGTTTGAACTGAACAGTTTTAGTCGCTGTTAAGCTACGGTCAAACAGGAAGTGTTTCATTGATGATCAGTTTACAGAAATAAAAAAAATAAAATAAAAAGTATGGCATGACTGTTGTTGTACTGATGATGTTATAGTGAGCCATTATAGTACAAGTAGTTCCACCACCAGCCTCCCTGTTTGTTACCTGCTCTTGGTCTTCATTAAGCACTGGACTTTATTTGTTATGTCTATTATCTGAGGTACAGGTCATTAATAATTTCTCATCATTCATTTGTTATAATGAACATTATTTAAAGGAATTATGTAACATGTGCTCCTCTACAGCAGCCATACCTTGGCTGTTGTGTAGTCCACCACCTTCTTGGTGGTCAGGTCGCACTTGTTTCCCACCAGCAGCTTGTTGACGTTTTCGCTGGCATAGCGGTCGATTTCCTGAAGCCACTGCTTCACGTTGTTGTAGGACTCCTGCACAAAGACAACAACATCAGCATGACACTAAACACTGGAGCTCAGCACAGTTTACAAAGTGTTTAAACACCTCTGTGACCAGGAAGAAGAATTCCTCTGAAATACAATGAAACATTATTAAAACGGACGAAATCCAACACTGCAGCCCTGCAGTAAATACTCTCACTGCTCCACTGGTCACTGTTTGCTCACACTGTCAATATAGAGATTCAGCTCTGGTCATTTCTGAGGCAGAAGTTTACAGTTGATTATAAGGCTTTGTTTTCAATTTGTCGAAAAAAAAAAAATCTGATAAGATCATTAATTCTATTCTTTCAAATTAGTCACTAATAACTTTAAAAGGTGAAGTTTGAAAACTATTTTCTTTATTTGAAGCTGAGGTCATATACAGATGAATATATTCATCAGAAATTGGCTCTATATGTTACACGCGGATCATCTATAAACTGATATTAGGATGAAACACACTTGTGTTGAAATAGTGTGTCTTTTTGTGTTAAATCAAACAGCTGTGAGGCTTTACTGAAAACAAAACAAGTAAAAAAAATGAACTGGGCCTCCAGGGCCTCTCTTCTACCGCAGGTGTGGAGCTACTGTCAGACCACCTGCAGTCTCTGATCTCATTACTGGTTCACACTGATGTCACTACAACACTTTATTAAGATGAACTTCACTGTGTCACTTTCCTCTGAGGCGCCACAGACCTCGGTGTGAATCAAACTGCTCAGAGTAAGGTTTAAACTAGAACAAGGTTGAACAGACTTTATATTCAGAAAAGTAACGACACAAAACCATGTGATCAAAAAGTAAAAAGTGACTCACCTGATCTGTCACATCATATACAACTATGATGCCGTGGGCTCCACGGTAGTAACTGGAGGTGATGGTACGAAACCTTTCTTGACCTGCAGTGTCCCACTGAGACACACACACAGACACAAAGGGAGGGGAAGACAGAAGGGATTAAAACATTAGAAGTCTGTTCATCAACTATTTCATCACAGTCATCTTTCTTTTCTTATAGTGACATTAGATGCATATTTAGAGATTAAGAAATATTTTTTAGGTTAAGTTCAGCTGGTTAAGTTGTTTTAGTATCTTCTGCTCTGAGACAAACCAGGTCAGGTTCAGGTTTGAGAAGCCTGAAAGAGAAAGAAGATCTGGACTAAAAGTCTGACAACTTCAAATTCATTTCAATTTAAAATATCAATTTATGAAAACCTGTGTCTCATTTCCACTTTTATTTCTCTTCAGGAATAAGATCAAGTTGAGCCACAACTTTTCAGTTCATTAATGCAATCAGAAAAGCTTCTGGGAGGCTTTTAATGTGAAAAGTTTTTGGGGCTGTTGATGTTACCATAATAACAGAAGCGGTGGGAAACAATTCGAGGAGTAGAAAAGAGGAGCAGAAAGCTGCAAAGTGATGAAGTTAGAAATGAACATTAAGTTGAATGTACTGTGTTAATGTAGAAGCTGAACAGTTTGTTTCACCCTCTGCGTTTTTGTTTGCAGCCATTCTTTGTTTGTTTGGCCAGAATCTGCCAACCAGCTTCTTGTGGGAATTATCAGTTTTCTATTTCAGGCTTTTATGACAAAGAATAAATAAACTTTGATGTGGTTGGCAGTTGACTGTGAGGCTTCAGGTATGTGCCAAATCCTAACAGCATTATTATTAATCTATTTCTGTGTCTGTGAAAGACATGGATGCTTTTGTAGTGTCTTCCAGCCATCACTGCTCAGCCTGAATTCATGGGAGTGTCAACAACCATATGGGCTCAGACTAGGGTCAAAAAGGTTCTGAGTTTGTAAAGTGATGTTCATGAATGTGAACCTTTTTAAAACCTGTAAAAAGAATCTGCAGGAGAAAGTTTGTGTATGTGTGAAAAAGATTTTAAACTTGAATTTCTCCTGCAGATACGCAAGCACGCAGCTGTAGCTGCTATCATTGCAACCAGACCGACAGTGCTTGAATACAACAGTACATACAGTTGTTCCTGGTATCTCTCCCTCCCCCTTCTCCCCCCTCTTTCTCCTCTCAGCCCAACCAGTGGAGGCTGCTGTTTCTTCATGGTAAAGAAGAGTTTTTCCTCTCACTGTCACCTTAAGATCATGTCTGTTATGATTTGGCGCTATATAAAGAAAGCTGAATTGAACTGAATTAAGCCTACAAACAGTGTATAAAAATGAGTTACAGTTGTGTCATGGTACAGCTGGTCTCACTGTTTCCTTTTAATGACATAAGCCTATAATGTCCCAGTTTGTAAATACAGTTGAAACACAAGGACAAACCTGATACCAAAGCCTTAAAGGATCTTAAAGGTTGTGGCTCTGGGAAGATCCAGGGGAATGGTTTTATATTGCTGCAATGACAAACAGCTAAATGGCTGCACAATTACAACAAGCACAAGTACACTTACAGTACCTTCGTTTATCTCCAGGTGTGTTTAGACAGGAGTACACTGTGGGCTGTGCTGTTTACTCTGAGTGTATGTATGGAGGCAGAGCTGCATCTGCTTCAGACTATATGTCTTTGAGGTGGCACAGTCTGTTCCCTCTGTTCCCTTAACTAAAAACAGGTTCCAATTACAGCTTGGTCTGAATGCATAATCACACTCACACACACACACACACACACACACACACACACACACACACACACACACACACACACACACACACACTCATGTGTTTTGATAACAATGGTTGGATCTAAGCCCTGGCTCAGGTGAGGGTTACAGAGAGGGTTTTGTCTGTGTGTGTGTGCGCGTGTGTGTGTGTGTGTGTGTGTGTGTGTGTGTGTGTGTGTGTGTGTGTGTGTGCTCACAATCTGCAGTTTGATGGTCTTGCCGTCCAGCTCAATGGTGCGGATCTTGAAATCCACTCCGATGGTGCTGATGTAGCTCTCTGTGTAGGTGTCGTCCTGTGAGCAGAGAAGGGGGGACAGGACGGGGTCAGGTCAGCAGTGAGAGGACACATCAGACGAGTCAGCTGGAACAGAGACACTCAGAGACCAATAGTGATGGAGAAACTACTTACTGCAAAACGGAGCAGAAGACAGGACTTTCCTACTCCAGAGTCTCCGATGAGCAGGAGCTTGAACAGATAGTCACTGAAACAGAAACAATGCAGGTCAGAACAGGGAGGAGCTGATTAAAGTAACACAATCTGACTGTCTGACACAAAGACTGGTACAGAACCTAAACCATACTTTACACTAAGTATAAACATGTTTTTCCATCTGACACAATAAGCCATGTCTCAAATGTTTGGTCTGGTTTCTTATTGTCATTAACAATGTGTTAGTTAATCTCTCTGTATTTGACTTCCCAGCCCTGTCTGTGGCAACAGGCCCCACATTCATTGGCTCCTACCTAAGACATGAATCCTTAAAAACACCTCACAGATATGTAGTTTCATTTTTTTCAACTAGAATCACCATCTCATGGTTATTTTCCTCCACCAACCAGCTAATTGTCAGGAAATATGGTCACAACCTGTCCTTCCTGAGTTACAGTGTTGAATAATGGCCAGAAGTGTTTTTACATAAGATGAGATAAGATAAGATGAGATAAGATGAGATAAGATGAGATAAGATAAGATAAGATATTCTTTTATTAGTCCTTCAGTGAGGAAATTTGCAGTATTACAGCAGTAAGTGGACAGAACAAGAAAGAAAACTGCAAAATGATGAATAAAATACTTAACATAGATAAATAATAGTATAATATGTACGATAGATATTTAAAAACAAAAAATAGCAGCAGATAAGTGATACTGCAAAGATGGTGTGTTAAATTATTTCACATGGTGAATTGTCAGTCTTTGGTGAACATTATGATAGTGAAGTTGACCTTTGACCTCATCCCTATAGAACTTCGAGTTAAATTGTGTCAAAATTAGTTAATGAATTTGGGAGTTCTTTGTAAGGTCACCGTGACCCTGCCCTTTGACCAGCAAAATCTAAGTGAATGTTTGTGCCAAATTTGAAGAAGTTCCATCAGGGGATTCATGAGAATGGGACTGACAGATGGAGAACCTGAAAAAAATAATGCTCCGGCTCTGACTGTCACCAGTACAGAGGAATAAAAAGACTCATTATTTTCCTAAAATTGCTGCTCACTGAAGTTTTTAGAAAACATCACTCAAACAGGAGGACATAGAGCATTTGTTGGGACTATTTTCAGCTGTGAATTAATCCACATTTGGTGCTCTAGTGAGTACTTGGGGCAGCAGAACGGTGTGTGTGGGACTGAGTCTAAATAAACTACAATGTGTGTTCACTGATGTGTTTTCAATGGATGTTGGGAAACAATGGAGCTCTGTAGCTTAGAGGAATCAGACAGTAGCATATATTCTGTTTGTGTGTTTTTGTTATCAATAAGAAAAATATTAAATACTGACTCAGACTTAGTGAGTGTTAATTAATAAGTGTAATTTAACTGAATATATTACCTAAAATCCTGTTCATAATTTCTTCTGGAGCTTTCAACTGTATCACATTGTCCTCATCATCAGCTGCAGTTAGCTCAGTTGTGGTTGAAAGCTCCAGAAAAGGCTGGCAAGTGGAGCCTGACTATATATTTTTTTCCTATTATTGTTTACAGGTCAATAATGAAGTTTCATGCTTAATTTGTGATTCAATATATGACCATAGAGAAAATGTTCCAGCATAAGAAAAGTGGGAGGGTTAGAAGGGGTTAATACAGGCCAAGCAGCTGATTTGTGCCCCGGGGCACGGCAGCAGGTTAATCAGGCCCTGATTAACCTGATGATTAGGTCTTTTTGATTTTAGTGCTCATACCTGAGCTCCAGCCAAACAACACTTGAGGAATATAAGCATGTTTTTCTGTTGAGGACTGATGCCCATTACTGATACTTACAGGTTCTCTGAAATAATAAAAAACACCCTCCACCCAATCACTGAGCAGAAAACAACTTCACAAGAAGTTCATACACAGCACAGACAGCTGTAGAGAATTACCCAATGTCAGGGCTATTCTTGTGTCATAGGAAACTGAGACATGGTGTGTATCACAGCCTGACACTCAATCAACGTTGCAGTAGCACTGTTGCAATCAGCCCTGGTCACATTTCCAAACAGCTACAGCTTACAGCTCGTGTTGATGTGGCCTGATGCTGAGGGTCCAAAGACCATCTTATGTCTAATATGGTATTAAAATAAGTGATAGGAGACAGGAAGTCAAACTAAACCTGCCTGTTAACAACAGTCACTGTGGCAACATTACTGACAGGTAAGAGGAGCTCTGTATCATAAAAACTTTTCAGTACAAGTGCCAAAACCGAGTTTCGGTTGTGAAGGAAAAGTTAACTTTTTCTGGCACCTTACTTTGAGGAAGATGGTCAGGTTTTTCTACAAAAACAGTTTTTCATATACCAATAGAAGCCAAAGACCTCCAATGTTAAACAATGTCCCAGGAATTTTATTAGTTTGCCCAAATTAAATGGCAAATTTTTTATTTGAATCTGGAGCATCGAATCAAAGAATATGTCAACAAGATTATGAATGTGACCATTTGAAGCTGACGTCTAGTAGTTGGTGCTACAGACACATTTTGGTCCTAAAAGTCAATAAGCAGAGCAATACTAATACAATAATAAAACACTGGTGAGGGCTGTTAGAGATTCATCATGTATAAGGAGCAGGGTTTGGAAAATGCCTTACAATTTGTCATCAAATGATAAATCTGTTTTTTTCTCTCTGATCAGATATCGCCTGATAATCTGAATCATGACTGTTTTTGTAAGTATGATTAATAAATGATATATAGATCGGTCAAAAGCCTTCAGTTGTTTGACTGTCTACCAAGACTGTACATTTATAACAAGACGGCAGTTATGAATGTTATTGAAATAGGTCATGTGAGTCACTTTTTCAAGATATCAAGTCTATAGATATAAGATAATTATTGGTTAATAAAGGGATTTCAAAACCAGATTGTGGTCCAGGTGCAGATTTTTAACAAGGCCAAGTGATCCATCAGGAGGGTGGGGGTGGGGGGAGGGTAATGTCCTTATCAATTTAAGGGTGAAGTAAAAAGATATTATTATTAGTAATATCTAATATTGTGTGTATGTAGTAAATGTAAACATATTGTAAATGGTGAAACCTATGGTTAACAAATCATTGTTAACCATGAGTTTCACCATTTACAAGACTAACAATACATGATGGAATAACTTGCCCCAGTCAGGTGCATTTACTATGTCTATGTGTAATGGTAGGTAACATTAAGGCATATTTAACCAGAGACAAGATCATCCAGTGTGTGTAAACACACAGGGAAATAAAACTGTCTGCTAAGGGTGTGGGGTGTTAGCTGAGCTAGTTAGACCGGGTTCCTGAAGGATGTGTTGTGCTTCTCAGCACTGACAGAGGGGATTCGGGTGACGGTGTCCTCTCATTTCAGGGCTGCTGGTCGGCCGTCACACACCTGCTACCTGTCGTATCACTTGTCTTTAGCCCCGACACGCTCCGCAACGGAGAGGAGTCAATGTGGGCATTTTAT
Source organism: Seriola lalandi dorsalis (assembly GCF_002814215.2). Lineage (NCBI taxonomy): Eukaryota > Metazoa > Chordata > Actinopteri > Carangiformes > Carangidae > Seriola > Seriola lalandi. The sequence continues at coordinate 641,008 of NW_019525247.1, forward strand.
TTGCGAAATTACGCAGCAAGTACAACAGCAATCGGATTGGTGACATGTTTAAATCCGGCTCCAACCACACAGTTACACATATTCATCACTGTTAGATAAATCGACAAATAATGAAAATAGTACTCCCTGCTCGAAAAACTGAAATGTTACAAAGATAAAAACAGATATGTTACAATAATGGTGCATTTAGTGAACTGTCGTGTGGACTAAATTATGTATGTATATTATGCAACTGTGCCCATAAGGAGGACAACTTAAATGCACACGCCTATAAGACAAAAAACAGCAGGCTGAGGCTGTTTATCGAGGCTACAGGTCAGAGACATCCCTCATCTGTTATGTCACTACTTCATGTACTGTTACTGTTAAGCTAACGCTGTCCGTTTCCAGTCTAATCTACGGCAGTGTTTCATCACATGATCCGTCTTCCTCCGGTTTAACACCGGATTGTTCGTTTTGTTTGTCCCGTGAAAGGTCGCGTGTCACCGCCGACACGACGAGGCACGAGCGAAGTGTCAGCTGACGTTCAGAGAAAACCCGACACATTAAAGGAGCTGTCCGCGCCCTGTTCACCAGATCGCCAGCTAGCTTATATTTGCCAATAAATTTAACGACAGTTAGCCTAGCATTATTTACATAAGGTTATCCCATAAACCAGCTAACATACAATTCTAGTTTTTCGCTGAACACGACACAGGCCGCTTTGCAGTGGAGCAGTTTAATGTATAACTCACTATTCAGGATTCATGGTTTCACTCTGGATGTTTTTCTGTCGGTGACTCGACTCTTCCTTCCTACTCCGGCAAAAAAGATGACTTGAAGGTCTGGGTATCCGAGGCACTTAGATGGCTGCTGTACCGTCTCCGTTATCGTCCCCTAGTCGTTCCTCTGTGTTTGGTCTGTTTCATATATCCTTGATTCTAGCGGACATATCCCTGTTTTGTCACGTTAAGGTGTAATTAACTCCTTTTTCTCTGCTGTTCAGTGTCCGTTGCTAGCGAGTAGTCCAAGATGGCCGCGCAGGTGCGGTAGTGACGTAGGGTGACGTGTCCGTACAGAAAAATAAGTTATGGTAGTGCTGGGATTTGTAGTTTATTATAAAAATCCAACTAAACGACTACAAAAGGACATACTGGTTTATAAAATATCTATTCAAGCAGCTGCTAGGACTGGGTGACAGTTAATATTGATATAATCATATAAATAAATGTTAACTCAATATCTATTTTAAAATTCCATGATAAAGCCTTTCACTTCTGTTTGGGCTATCAAGTCCAATTTGTTGTATTTTGCTGGATAAAAAATAAATCTTTTTCATGAAATATATGTATTCCTGTGGTACAAATCTCACTTTGTGATAGATATTTGTTTAAAATTAAAATTTTACTTTTACTTTTTATTATTCCTTAATACATGAAAACTATACACAATATTTATAGTCTGAAGAAGGCAACTACAGGTCCATGCTCAGCTTCTGAAGTACATTTCTCCCAGAAAAACAAGCAAAATAAATGTTAAGAATAACAAAAAGTACTGGTAGGTCAAAATAGATCTGTTCCCAAATTAACATCACAGTTATGAAATACTTAGTCATAATTGACCAAATAGCAAGTCAAAAGTTTGACTTTTTCAGTCAAACTTATGAGATATAGTGAGTTTTGAGTTAATGACTCAGTCTCAGTTTTGCATGTTTGACATCAAAAGTCTAAATTTTGTCTACTTATTTACATTTAAATCAATTCATCAACAGTAAATCACATCAATTAATTATTCTAACATCTCAAAATTTTAACTTTGAGAGTCAAAAGTTTGGTGTATTATCTCATAATTTTACGTACTACTCTTAGGGCTGAATATCAACACTGCTCTTCAGATTCAATTTGATGATTCTTGATGATTCAGTTTCATCAGATAAACACGAATGAGAACTTAAATTTTGTCTACATTCATAAGGTGAACACCACTGTTGTTTCCTTGAATATAAAATTGTATAAAGTGCACAACTAATTAAAGTGTCCACAACGTTTGCAGTTTTAAAACAAGGGTTTATTGTCGTTGCAAGTGCAAAACAACTAAAATAAAAAACATTTTTAGGCTTAAATGTACAAAACAGTAGAGCAACAATAACACAAAAAAACAACAAAAAAAACAGCAGTGAGTCCACATCGACTGTAACTCTTTCTGTTTCTGAGACTGTGGTGACTCAGGATGGTTCAAACAGCAGCTACTGTATCACTGACATTGCTTTTTAACTTAAAGTAACCTTTTTGCGCACGTTGCAATTAAAACATTTTCCACAAAGCAGACATTTTATCACATCATACAACCCTGACAGTACCACTTACAACAATTAGCCACATAACATTTAGTGCAGATGTACATGTTTACTAAGAAAAAAGCGCAAATGCAAAGACCAGTCTTGGGATTTTAAGAATCAATAATCAGGTCATTCAAATAAAAACTGAGATTATTTTGACATTTTTTTTATCCAACCCAACTCGCAATTTTGACCTAGAATCTCATAGTTTTGATTTAGCATCTTGTAATTTTAGTATTGTTATTTTAAACATTAATAATATTTTTTATCTTTGTGTTTTTTCCTGACAGAAACAAACTTCCACACACTTGTGTAACTTTTTTAGTAACAAACATTTTTTGGTAGAAAAATATACAACACAGATTTACAAAATATTTAAAAAGTGCAAAATCAAGTAAAATATTTTAGCTTCTGTTCCTCAATTATCAGATTCAGTACGGGGGCACACATGGTGGCCAATCAGATTCCAGGGCCTGGATATGCAAGAGTGGTTTATACACACATACATCTCCATCTCTCTTTCACACACAGCTCATTCGTCTCACTTCTTCTTTTTTAGTGATTATCATCCACCTTCACATATGTGCCAGTGAGATACTTAAGGTAGCCGTCCTCCTCTTCCTCCACATCCTCCTCCCTGGCTGCAGCAGCTGCAGCCGCCACAGGAGTCGGCAGGTAGACGTTTCCCTTTCTCCCCCCAGAGTCCGTCTGTGGCTCCACAGAGGCAGCCACAGCAGCGGCAGCCTCCAGGCCCTGGTTGATGTAGCTGGCCTCCTGGCTGGCCTCCAGGACCGGAAGCTCCGACAGAAGACCTTTCAGTGTCTCGCCCAGTTCCCCGAAGCCAGGCCTCCGGTTCGGCTCCTTATCCCAGCAGCTCTGCATGACTTCATAACTGTGGGGTGAGATGGAGGCAGGGAGAGGTATATATAATTAGAAATACTGTAGATATACAGCATCAGACCCTATAGCAGTGGGTTAAAACAAAGCCGTGTCTATGTGGAACCATTCTTTACACAGTCTAAATCTGAAAAAGGCACAATTTTTTTGAAAATAAAATGTTCTTTTGACTCTCTCCTAAACCTTTCGTATTTATTTTGTGACCAAATCTCTGCATGTGCAAAACATTAGTATGAACATTATGTAAAACCTGAAGAAGTTGGTATGAAAAATGGAAGATAAATGAGGTCACTAGAACACAATTAAAATAAAACACATAATAAACATAATAGTGAGTCAAAACTGAACTTAACAGACAAATTTAAGAATTAGAGGTAGTTGTTAAAATAGGTATAAATATTGGACTATGTCATACTGCAATCACTGGTAATACCTCAATTAAAAGTCACTATAACTGACTGAAATGACAGCTTGGCAACAAAGTACCAATTCTATCTGATTTGTCTGGTTTCCATGTTATTGAAATGGTACAAAATCTATGTTATATATATATATATAACATATTTTCAGAATACACTTCTGAAAATACACCTCCATCGTTCTGTTCAGGTTTAGAAAACTCATCCAAATACAAACTGAGAAATGTCTCTGAGAGAGCAGTGAACTCACAGTTTCTGGTCGCACTCCTCAGGCAGTTTGAGCCTGAGTCCAGAATGCAGCAGGTCCAGCAGCTCGTGGTTATGGACCCCAGGATAGGGAGTCCTCCCCCGGGACACAATCTCCCACATGGTCACCCCAAATGACCACTGAGGGCACAAGGATGATGAAATCAAAATTTGACATACTCTTATGTAAATATTCAGACGTTCAGTAAATGTTATAGTAGAGGCTGAACTCACCACGTCACTTTTGGTGGTGTACACAGACTCCGACAGGCTCTCCATGGCCAGCCACTTGATCGGCACACGGACGGCTACTTTCTGACGATAATAATTGCTGCTGTAGATTTTCTTGGACAAACCGAAGTCAGCCACAGACACCCTGAGGTCATCGCCCAGCCTGTGGTCATATATATATATATATATATAAAATAGTTCTGAACAGTGCATTTGCATGAGAATCACAGGTAAGGCAGTGATCTCTAGGCTCAGATCAAAGAACAAAGAGAGCTCTGTCGCACTATTTTTTATATTTTGCCCCACAGTCTCCCCTGAGGCCCTCAGCCTGTGTCACTGCTTCCTTTCAAGATACAAACCATGGTTGAATACCAATAACTGAGGACAGAGACACAGTCAGATAGGAACAAGGACGCCTTGATTTGAAGCTCCCCGTGCTCTAATGGTTCTTCCCCTCAGTGTCTCCCTCTGATGGACTCACATGCAGTTGCGTGCAGCCAAGTCCCTGTGAAGAAACCCCTGCGAGCTCAGGTAGTTCATCCCTGCGGCAATGTCGATCATGAAGCGCAGGAGACTCTGATGGGGCACAAACTGGAGGAGAGGGTAAAGAAGTGTGTGTTCTGTCATTTCTTTTAAATTTGTGGACACATAAATGCGCGGCATGTTGTGAGTATTTCTTTATTTTCAGTTTTCATCTTAGAGGTTGCGGGCCGGAGCGGACACCTCCTCTGGCCTGCTTGCGATGGCACAAGACTGGGAACTGAAAGTCGACTTGGGAAGCGACTGAAGTTCCCAGAAACTGCTGCCACAACAACGCTAAGGTCAGACATGGTGCTGATCTCGGAAGTTTCCGAGCAGATCATCCTATTAGAACTCGCCGTTCCCTGGGAGGACCGCGCTGAGGAGGCCAATAAGAGGAAGAAGGTAAAGCACGCTAAGCTAGTGGAAGAATGCCAAAGCAGCGGGTGGTGAGCACGGTGCATTGGATGCAGAGGGTTCACAGTGAAGTCCCTCTGCGGGGGCCTACGACATGTTGGGCATCGCAGGGGGCCAGGAGGCAAATCAAGTGGGCCAACTGAGGCAGCAGAAGTTGCTTCAAGGTGACTGTGGATCAGGAGAGGAGAGCTGGTGGGTGGGGTAGTGCCGCCTAGAATACAAGCCAGGGCTCGGTCGACCTCGGCTGGGTTGCCTGGATGAGGGTGTCTGATGTTTAAAGATCCAAAACACCCAGGAAACATCAGCTGATGATGTGTCAATGATCTTATTTAGTCACATTTAGACATTCGCTAGATTAAAAAATACTGCCCCCTCAGTAATCCTGACAATGTAATGTCATCCAACATCGCCCTCTGTTGACCAAAGCACGAACTCCTAATTACACATTCACCAAAACATTTGGATTCAATGTCAGTATTGATATAAAGACAAGATTCCATAGCATCTGGCCAGTAGCTGTACAGATATCGGGTTTACAAGCTGTTTGTCTGTCCGATAAGACCATAGTTATAATAGTTTTTTTTATGTTGTCTACCATGAGGGAGTGAATCAATCTTCTCTGGGTTCCAGGGGTCAAATGTCAGTGTCCTACTGTGTATCTGTCTGGTATGTTAGCATGTGCAGGCTGCATCTCACCATAGGAATATCACCATAGCGTGTAGCAATGAGGAAGCGGCGCAGGTCTCCATGTTTCAGGTAGGGCAGGATGACCAGAGGAACAGGCAGAGGAGAGTCCTGCTCTCTCTGTAGAGTGACCCCTGCAGGACACACACACTCATTTCACTCACAAGCTTCTGCTGCAGTAGAGACAAAGCTAAGCTAAGTGATATAATAACGGTGAAATTTAGATTTTTTTTTTTTATGTTTGAGTTTTCAAAATAATTAAGTTATGACTATAGAAGTTACCTGAGCAAAACTGTTCACCTGAGTTGCAAATGAATACGTTTTGCCAAAATACCACATTGGTACGGTGGCCCTGAGAGCTCAAAGCACTGTGACTTAGAAAACACATGCAAACTGACAAAACACAAACAACTTCAGAAAACATCTTCATCAGTTTGACAACACGTGAGCTGCAAACACTCACCTGGTAGAGCGCGTAGTCCCAACCCAATCAGCCCGGGTTCAAGTCCAACCTGTGGCCCTTTGCTGCATCTCTCTCTCTCTCTCTCTCTCTCTCTCTCTCACTGTCGCTATCAAATTTAAGGCAAGAGATAACTTCCCAAGAAAAAAGTGATGAACTGCTGGGACGCACTTGTTGTTCAATGCCCAATTGTGACATTGAACAAGTCCATCCCAGCCAGGTGCAACACTTTTTAGTGTCCCCCTGGAAACACAGCGTTGTGTTGTGAGTTTTTGCAGCTCATGTGATGTCAAACTGATGAAGATGCTTTCTGAAGTTTTTTTGTGTTTTGTCTGTTTGCATGTGTTTTCTTAAGTAGCAGTGCTTTGAGCTCTCAGGGCCACCGTAGAAGCCTTAATTTACCTGCTAATCTACGCTCTAATCCTCATGTACAATCATAACCTTGGGGCGGAGGGCCAAACAGTGTAGATAGAAGAGGCATAAATGTGTTTCCTAAGCAGAGTTGCAGGGCTAAAGCTCAGAGACAGAGGAAAGTGATATATAGGGTGATATAACTTACCCAGAAGTTTGACCACATTTTCATGATCAAAGTTCTTCATGATCTCTGCCTCTCTCAAGAACTCATGCAAGTCTTCCTGCTGATGGATTCCCACTAGATGCATACGACAGAGAAAAAATAAGAAAAAGAAGAAAAGGCACGGTTCTGAAACAGAGTGGACGTTATCATTTTGTACACACCTCTCATCGTCTTCACAGCCACCTTGATGTCCACGCCTTCCTCCGGCGTAAAAACTCCTTCATAGACTGAGCCGAACTCTCCTGGAGAACAGGAAAGACGACTGACTGTTATCACTCACTGTCACCTCCAAACAAAACAAAACCGTTTATCATTGAGCAACCTTTTCTTTGATACTCTGAGGCCGCGTGAGAAATGATTCACTCATTCATTATTCAAACATTAGTACTTCTGATGACAGTTTGTTTGCAACAGAATCCTCTATAGGTTCTTTCCAGTTGCCACAAAACAGTCACTATTGAGGTCATTGCGGTGGTTATAGTGACAGGTGCTGGGTTAGCACAGTTTGTTGTTTCCTGCTCTTCATGCATTGTGGGATGTGGTCTAGAGTGAGATCAGGCTTATTTGAGAATTTGCGCAGCATCATAAAAAGTCACATGCATCAAATATTGGACGATATAGTGACTATGAATTATTTCTTATCTTGTTCCCAGACAAACCTTCATATTTCTCTACTCTGTAAAGCAAGAAGCCAAAAAAGAGCATCAGTCAGCAGTGTGTGTTTCACAACAGAACACTGATATGACCCAGCCTTTCTCTCCAGACCTTGTACATCTTGTTTCTCAAACTGTCTACGAGTAACCGCAAAGATGACCACAAAGCTGACTAGGGAGTATTGTGTGTGTGTTGTTTTCAATATTAAAAACATGTGAAAGTAAAGTGTGCACATAAGAACAATGGAGTTTACAGTTCAGGTTTCACCATTTACATCAAAAATGATCAGCGGTACATTTGAAAGGGAAAGTGGATGAAGCTAACCTGAGCTACATTTCACCAGCTGTCAGTATATTAGCACAGACAACGGACAAGATCGTGAAACAGTGGTTTAAAACCGGTTCATTGTTCTAATGTCGTCACCTCGACTGAGACTAGTTTGATGACACCCAGTGTTCAAAGGTGTTAGAATTTTGATGCTACATAAGTAGTGTGAGGCTCAGGTGTTACCTCACATTAAAACTCTGTCCCAGGTGACATTCTTCTGTTCAAGCTCAACACAGTACTACTGAAGTACTTTTATTTTAATGGGTAAATCTTTGGTCTATCAAGTTTGAGAAACATTACTATTATTACTATGGTTAAGGTTAGAACTGAAAAACTTGGTTAAGGTTAAGGAATCATTGTGGTTGCAGTGAGACTGGATTCGGACTGTGACAGGACCTGAGCTCGTGTTTTTTGCACCACTCCGACCTTCACACCCTCACTTCTGCTTTATTAAACGAAGAGCACACGACTTTTTGCAGCGATGCTAAACATTGGCACTGAACATTAATCATGCACTGCAGAATCTCCCTTTGTACGCTGGGCTGATTCGTTAAATCAGGTACAGGAAGGGTTGGTGCTGATGTGTGAGCAGAAGAGACGGGTGTCATTCCTCTCCAGGAAGAGTTAGTAAAACTGTTGCATCATGAGGCTAAACCAGGATTACTGATGAGGAGCCATGAACTGACCTTTGCCAAGCTCCTTGCCCAGGGTCAACATGTTTCTCTCCACCAGGACCTCCTTCAGACTGGCCAGCAGCCTGTCACTGAGCCCCTCCAACAACTGGGCCACACCCCCTCCCACTGAAACACAAAGAATTCACTTTCCAAATGTGATAAAGAATGAGGAGGAACCTGCATGCATGTAGGCAACATTTCAACTGAGGCTGGTCGTCCTCTGAACATGAAGGACACCAGGTAACGGATTGTAGCCTCCTATTGTAGTAAAACTCAGGCAGAGCTGAAATGAGCCAAACAAACATCCAATTCAGACTAAAAATGCTTCGCTATTTCACCAAACATTAACTTTAACAGCAACATAGCTGAGGGTGGTGACTGTTTGTTGTGACATCAGAAAGTTACAGAAGTCCCAACGGCTCATTTTAAGGCTCAGTTTCTGAATGATAAAAGTACTGGCTCATTACTGTCGAGGAATATGACACTTACTGTCGTCCTGCTGAGCTGCAGCCTCCTCCACCACCTCTGGACGTCGGTAGGAAAATTCAGCGTTTACTGGAAAAAGCTCCACAAGTTCTTGGTCTGACCTGTAAGAAAATGATCATGTTCATATTATTAAAAGTAAAATTGTCGTCATGTTTCCCATAGATATGAGAATATAAGGAATTAAATTAAACTTTCCCAAAACTGCGAATCAAAGAATCAGAGGTGGAAGGATCTTTTACCGGAGTTTAGTGTATTTCCGGCGCAGGACGCACACAGCTATGGGGATGACAGCCATCAGCACTAGGCTACCAAATAAAACACCAATTGTCAGTGTCAGTATGGAGAAGCGTCTCTGTTGTCGAGGAGCTGGTGTTACTTCTTCCTGTGAGATGTTCGGGCCTGGGGTCACAGGGATCACCACAGGAGGCTCCTTCCCTGTAAGAAACAAGTGAGTCATGTGACACCGAAATTAAGTAATGTTGACATTTTATGAACTTTAATAAATAGACAACATCCCCCCCATAGCGTTTTCATGTGGTATTAATGTTAGAACCACTGTTGCAAAGAAGAATATAGCACCTTTCACCACCGCTCATTTTAGAAAGGTCACCATCAGGAAAAGTGTTTGTTCAGATCAAATAGACAGTGAATTGTTGCTTCTGGCTGCTAATGTTAATAATATTCATCAGGTTGACATTAACATAACTCCGACTGAATGCTAATTTTCCTGCTGTACGTCTCACACTCTTACACAACTGTTTAACACAATCACCACAATAATCTAATGAAGTGACGGGGCTAATGCAGCTCACAGGTGATGTTCTCAGGTTCTGCAAGCTGTAATGAGCGCACCTTTAAAACAAGCTTATGTAGCAGAGTGGCAATTACAGGACAATTAGCACAGACTCAGACATGTCGGTTACACAGCAATATCTATGAAGTTCGCTGATACTAGCTGAAATTAGCCTCCATACGCCACTGGTCATACTAGACCAAATAAAACTGTAGCAACCAAAAGCCCCAGTCAGGCTTACATACATCTGTGAATGGTCACTGTGGCAGTGGATGCAAGTGTCGCCCCCTGCAGGCTGGATATATCATTGGAGGCTTGCACTGACAGCCTGTAGCCGGAGTGCGGGTTCACTCCTGTGATGCTGACCGATGTGTTGGTCAGCCCCCGTGAGTCAGGAAGGAACATCACGCCGCCCCCACACGCCTCCCACCCGCTGCCGGCCTCTGCTTCCTTCTCACACCTCACATGATACATCACTTCCTGTCTCCCTCCCCGGTCCAGAGGAGGATCCCACGTCACTGTCAGCACTGAGTCATTGTGATGGTGGGCTGTGAGGTTCACAGGAGCAGAGGGCGGCTCTGCAGGGTTCAGGACAGGGAAGCAAAAACAACATCCAGTCAATATGTGTTATATAGATATACAGACAGAAGGAAGCAGTTTTACAACAAACACATTAATACAATCTGCATAACATCCATGATATATGACTGACAAAGCCATCTCCCTTAAATTTAATAAAACTAGTTTTAACAGCGGGATGACACCTGTTGATTCCCAGTAAACCCAGTCAGTGTCTTACTGGTGCAGCTGTGGACATCAGGTTCAGTCGGCAGGCGGCTGAAACCCTGCAGACAGTCACACGTCTCCGATCCCTCCACGTGCGTCCTGGTGTTCGCGGGGCACAGCCGGCATCCTGCGCTGTCATTGGCTGGTTTGTAGTAGCCCATCCTACACGCTGGAGAAGCAGAAGTAGTCATTGTCTCTTTCACACCACTGATCCTGCTGGAGTTTGTCGCACTAATGACAGGATCTGACCACACGGCCATTACGTTTGCTGTCTATGGTCACGGTCCTACGGAGATGAATATTTTCTAAGACCCCCCTAACCTGGCTGGATTACCATCTGGACACATCTGGCAGCTGCCCTGGGATGGTTAGACGCTCGGAGCTCCCTGGATGCCAGCTGATTTTTGGCAGCTTAAGTAATTGCAAATTTGTTTCTACCCTAGTCTTTGGTGACACTGCCTAAAAACTACCCATAACCATAACCAGTTCTCTAGGCGGCACTGTAGCAAAACACTTGGGTCCTAGAACGGAGGAATTAGGACTCCAGTCCTGAAAGTCCTGGTGCTGCAGAAACATGTTCTTGGATTTGTCAGGGACTTTGCATCACCGCATCTGAAACCGGTCCTGAACAAAGACTGTAAATAAAGATGGACGTAGCCTCTGTGACGTCACTCGCGGGTTTCTCAAGAGCGGTTTTGAAGCTCAGAGCGAGCTGCTCCACCGCCGTCTTGGCAGTGTCTGACTCTGCCCCTAACTCCCAGCAAATCAGATAATGTACAAAGAGGAAGGGCGTGTGTGGAGCTGAGACTTCGGTGCATGACAGTGTGTGGTTTTCATTGTCATAATGATTCCAAGGAAATTTGAATAACTCGATGTCCAGGCCAAAACCCTGGAACAGCAAAACAGTCCGTATGTAGTGTAGCTTCCTGGTTACATATCTCACTGGCAAAACAGAGGAAACATGAAATTGTGGATAATGTGTTGTGGGACACGCACAGGAAGCAGGTCAAAAAAATGTAATAAAACGAAGGAAGCGGTAAATGGCAAAGAGGAAGTGAAAGTTGTGGCTCATTGTGTAGGAGAAGTCACAGTATTTTGGTATTTTGAGAAGTATTTTGATTAAAATACTGAGAGAGATAAGTCAGTGGTGGACTGATCGGTTTAGTATCGGTGTCGCCTCCACTCAATCATTTATTGGCCTGTTTTTCTAACTGTGGGGTTTTGATAGTTATTCTGACCAAAGTCAAACCATCAGGTGTTTTCCTGCGGTGCTTTCATTTATATACATTTTATATTAGTGGAAGCCATGTCTTGTTATGCAGAGATGTGAAGTTGTAAATAGAATAGTGATGACTTTTGCAGAGATAATGGACAGAAATAAGTAAAGTTATAGATATTATTTTTCAATGAGGCCCGAGCAAATTATAACTTGGTAGAAAAGCACAGCAACTCTGAACAAATGATATTAAGGATATTAAGGATATTAAGGATATTAAGAGTAGCTTAAACAGAAAACAAAACAACGGCTGAAACCAGAGGCATCCAGTTAAGCAAGTGGAAGGACACAATTACTGAATTACTCAATAAAATGGAGATAATAAATCACAGGATTAGGAATTTAGCAAAACTATTTGATAGAGGTGGAAAAGGTTATAAAGTTATTTTTCCTTCTGTTCTTTCCTGAGAAATGACGACTTGAAGACAATGCAATTTAACAAATAAAGAGTATAAAAACAGAAATTGTGATTATAGGCAGGATGGCAGATTACCTTTGATAGAGACCTGTTACTACTGTGTTTTTTACTTTATAATATACTGTAGATACAGTTAAAAAGCACCATTGGAGGTGGAGATGCAGCAAACCAAAGATAAAAGAAGATGAGTGGTTATCAACAAAGCTAACACATTACATATTACATGTGTGAAGAGTGAAAACTGAAGAATCATGTCTCCATACCTTGACAGGCGTCGCCCACGAGTTGATGCCCGGGTCGACAGGTGCAGCCCCCCTGCAGCGGCCCCCACACCCCGTCCAGACCACACGTTCTGACCGGCGGAGAAACCTCCACAGCTCCCTTCACACAGGAACCAGTCCGAGGCCCGGACCCGGCCCCGGTCCCCCCAAACGAGGCCAGGTGAGCCATGACGTCAGGACACCTCCTGTAGTACAGTCTGATGGAGGTTAACAACACACACGTTCCTGAGTAGGAGAACGCGACCCGGAAGTGTCTGTGGCTGACGGAGCCCAGGCTCAGGGCCGAGCTGCGGTTCAGGTAGCTGAGGATTTGTTTTGGCGGGAGTTTGTCGGGGAACCGCTTTGAAGTCTGCAGCTCCACAGCTCCCCAATCCTGAAACCTCGGGGGGCGCGTGTCTGTGTCGAGAAGGTGAACTCGCAGTGGGTGGAGCTCACCAGAGGGCTCTTCTTCTAAGGCAAACGCGACGTCCATCAGTAGATAGCGGGCGTCATTACGCTCCATCAACGGGCTCAAAATATTTCTTGTTATTCTTTTCCCGCAAGCCTGGAGCACAGGTGCCAGACCCTCGGTACCAACGCTCAGCTGGAACTCACTCCACTGGAGTGATGGGAGAGAGAAGCGCAGTTACAAAAGTGACGCAGAAGAAAATCTCTTCAAATTCTCTGAGCACTTTTTATCTTAATGATAACGACCCAACATTCAGGCCTGAACTGAGGACAGGAGTAAGAAGCTCTTCTTCTTCTTTTGTTTTTTTGTTCTTTACTTGTCACTTTGCATCACAAAAACAAGTGTGACAGGAAGGGTTCATATAGTGGACAGCAAATGACAGTAAATGACAACAAAAACAATAAACATATGGTATGGGACTATGGTGTGTGTGTGTGTGTGTGTGTGTGTGTGTGTGTGTGTGTGTGTGTGTGATGTATCTGTCTTTTGTGAAAAGGAAAGTATAGTGGACATTAATGATAGTATAATAATCGTAAGGAGAATCTAATGAGAATAAGATAAAATTCAAAAATGAATAATATATGATATCCTGTCAATGTGTGGTGGTGTTACTGAATAGTATGTATTATTTTAATTTAATCATTCAAATCATGTTATAATAATATAATATAGATTATTATATGACATAACAATTGTAATATAACAACATGAGGTTAAGAAGTGATGGGTGTTGAGGTTGTACTGTGGAGGAGAGCAAAACTGTGAGAAACAAAATTGTGGAACTTTAAAGCCTTAAAGTAATAATGTACACATAATATGACAGTCAGAGTTTTAACTTCCTGGTTTTTCATATACTGTAATAGCTGAATAACATTTAAAATTCATATTTCATATTTAAAATTACATTTTTACTGCCTAATGTAACCTCACCTAAACCAACCTAATTATTATCCTGTAAATTGAATAAGACATGTTTACACTGAAGATGAGCTACATGCAGCTTCCAGATGAAAATCTTCACCTTCCAAAATTCAATATTATGGCTCAAAATGTGACAAATTAAGTCATTAATAATAATATTATTATATCATTATATTAATAATGAAGTCAAGGAGTTATTAGGAACCTGTTCCTTCATTACTGTCATTACACAGTCAAAAAATGAAGAAAAAAAACAAACAATTAAAACAATATTACTCAGCAATTAATTTTCCCTGTACATGATGCAAGCCTTATTATAAAATAAAAACTTACTTCTTGGCTTGGGGTGGAAGTCCATCCCAGTCTGGTCTGTTTGTCAGAGATGAAAATCTCCGCTAAACACAGGAGACGAGATAAAATCAGTTATTCTGCTGAATCATGCTGGACTTTCTTTTACAGACGTGACTGAACAGTGACAGAGTGAGTGAGAAACACGTCATTTCAAGCGGCTTAGAAAAAGTAGACCTGTAAATTAAAGCTGCATTAATTCAGCATGAGGCTGTTCCTGATTCCACATTAACTCCCCAAACATCTTCATCTATTTTGTTTTCATCAGGGTGTAGTCTGAGGTCATTTCCTCTTTTGTAAGAAACAGGAAGTGCAGGCTAATTATCACCACCCTGACAGTTTCAACAAAAACTGAATATTTACAAGTTTTGTAAGAGCAGAGTTCATGGCAGAGCTGTTGCATTGGATTGCATTATATGGTACAGATTTACCTAATGAAGTGATTTCTCTTTTAAAGTCACATGAATAGCTGATGGTTGTAATGCAGAGAAACCAGTAACAACTTCAGAACAAACCAGATGGATAGTAAGAAACACTGCACGGGTCTTTTTATGAGCTTTTAAAAGAAGTCAATATAGTTGAACCGATACTATGATTTCTTTTCTTTCTTTTTTTTTATCATAGTATCAGTTCTCAAGTTGCCTATAATTGGTTCCAGACAGACAACAATGTGTAGAAATAGGAACTGTTAAATCTGAATCTTTTTGAACTGTAAAAGGTGTCCCACAAGACTCAGTCCTAGGTCCTGCTCTGTTCTCTTTTCTGTTCATTTCCTTAATTCATTTATTTATTTATTGAGTAGGCATTAAAAATAGGAATTGTAAAAAGAATTTATAAATGAACAATTAATTTTTCAGTAAATACTTCAGATTTAAAAATGGATTTACAAAAACAGCATAAAAAACTCTAACATTAAATAAACTAAACCATTTATATGCTTTAAGCTTCTCCTTTCAGCTGCTCTGTGACACTCTGGCTTCAGTGCTGGTAAAACCAGGCTAAACAATTCCAATTGGCCGTGGGATGTAACAAGCTCTCTAATTGGTTGGGGAGCTAACCAGTCATATCATATGGATTTTACCAGAACCGAAGGCCCAGAGAGTCACAGAAAGGCTAACAGGAGATGCTAAATGACTAAGCTAATCAATTAGCTACTAGGAAAAGGAAAAGCAGCTGGAAAAAGGAAATGGAATCTGAAGTGGTAATCCAGGAATATATTCCCATTTTTAAAATGCCTTTTCAAATAGTTTTTTCACAATGGTTTTGATTTCTCTCATTATATTTTTTGTTTTAAGGTTACAAATTTGCAGTAGTTTGATATGTTTTAAAGTGATATTTCATTGCAATAGTTTTTACATCAACTCATGACATGGTTTTACAATTTTATACAATGTTTTACTTTGTACAGTTGGATTCTATCAGCCCATACGTTTAACATGATGTTCACTGGGGCTGAACCTCAGAGTGCAGGTGAGAAATTGAAAATAAAGTGCTGTTAAATACAGTCTTGAGGTACTTTACTTGAGGGACTTTTACTTATTTTTATAAGCCACTGACTCATTAACTCACTCAGAGGATCTGAACGTGTCTTCTTCCTCTTCCTTATGCACAACATGAAATCACGCTCCACATACAGAAATGTAATCTATGACATATATGTTCCTATATTTAGAGTGATGTTGTTGTGAAGTTTATAACATATGAAATACCCATAATAAAATGGGTATATGTACATATATTAAAGTATATATGATGAATTTTAATATGGCATAACATGCTGCGACGATATATGTTAAGGATATATATTTAACTTATATATGCAAGTTTATTTGAACATCTTATATATAAAATATATAATATAAAATATCTACATGTTTATGTATGGTTTTTTAATTAATTTCTCGTTAATTTTAAACATATTGATCTTCACATTCTGGGAAAGTGGTCTCAGACTTTTGGACTCTACTGTTTATAATATCAACATATACTGACAGGCTTTGAGATGGATATATATTATGTAACATATATCTAGAATAATCAGTAGGCATACATACATAAACCATCATTTCCTGGAGCACTTCCCGTTAACCACTGGAAAGTGCCTCGGAGTTTAAAAATAAAATATCATTACAGCAGCATCTTCATTTTTTTTTCAACAACTTTTTTTCCATCCTGAATGTAAAACACCTGAACACTCACCCTCCTCTGCCTGTGTGTCACAGCCAGTTTCCCACATCCACAGTAAGATGAAAGTGGTCCAGACGAACCTCAGCTTACCGGTCCACAAAGCCATGGTTTAAACCGGCTTCAGGTCTGGATCGTAATCCAAAACTGCTGCTTCCATCTGAGCTGCTCAGCTCTGAGCATTTACATCCACAATGACTCCTCACAGGAATGTTGTAATCAAACTTGTGACAAGAGCCCCGTCCTCCTCCTCCTCCTCCTCCTCCTCCTCCTCCTCCTTTGAAAAACATGCCTACACCCTTTAGACCTCCAGACCTTCACACCCTGAGTTAACTGTGTGTGTCACTGCTGCTACTGCTGCTCTCAAGAACACAACACAACTAACAACCCTGTCTCCTAGAAAATAACGATTCTATACAACGACACAACAGCAAAATGTTTCGTGGGAAACGTTTCCTATAAAACAGACTTGCTGTCGCACTTAAGTTGTACAGCAACAACTTCTAGTGGATATAATCCAGAACCAAGTACAGTGATATATGATATGAAATCCTTGACATTTAATGTAAATGTAAGTAACGTTTGAGGACGTTAATGTGTCTTTCAAGATATGAAAAGTCCTTGTAAATGTACAAAGGCCTATAGACATTATGCTTGAGAAACTGAACCGAGCGTCTTGGCTTCGTCTGACTGGGCACATTTACAAATAAAATGCCAATTTTACTATAAAATACATTTTGATGATAATGAAAGTGCAGATGATCAGTGCCACAGAAAGAAACCAGCACCACTGCCACACTGAAGTGAATAAAGATTCTGCTATCAGATCAGAACGACAGCACAGCTTCACTGGGTTGAACATTTTATGTGAAGAAAATCTGTTAAGAATAAATTTGGATAAAAACTGCAGTGAGAAGTTACAATAAAGTCTTATTTGATAGTTGGTGCTGCCACTTCAATGTAATCTAATCTTTTCAGTCCAGTATTTAGCAAGAATTCCTCACTTCCTCTTTCCACAAATTCTTTCTTTAGAAATGTTGACATTCAGGATTTTTTGCTGTCATCAGCTACTTTTAATGGATATTTACCCATGATCAAGGAATAAAAGATACCACTTTACAATAAAACTATCCTTATGAAGGATTCAATGTAAATAACTAGTTTATTAATTAGCTTGTTAACACTTATAAATCATTTATAAGCTGTTATAACACACTAGAAAAAAAGGTCGATATATTATAACTGCGAAAGGAGCCTTATTGTAAAGTGTAAACACATCACCATTTATCAATGCATTACTATTATTTTTCATTATTATTATCACTGCTATTACTATTAACTTTTACCTCATTAATAAATGATGGTGTGTTGTACACTTCACTCTAAGGCTCCTTCTACCAGTTAGAAATGGTAGTAAGTCATTAGTAAGATTAATGACTTAATTATGTCCCATAGTTACGTTTTGTTGCTAGGCAACATCTAGTGGCCGTAGTAATTATGACAGGAGCAAAGGGAAAAGTGCGTTGATGTAGTATAAAGAGAGACAAAGTACTAATTAAAAGCTGACACTTTGTATTACCGTTAAAAAAACAGAAATGTGAATTGATTGACTGAGATTCTAATAAAATGATTTGATATAATAAGAATGTTGCTTAGACATCAACAGCACTTCTGATGATGTTTCATGGTCACTTTCATTTTCAGCGTTGAGTGAATGGAAATTATTTGTTGCCGGGCTCTACAAAAAAATTATTTCTTAATATCTTGTGCTGACTAAGTTCGCAGCTACAGTTTCTCATGCCATGGAAAAACACACTGACACATTTCCCATTTCAAAACAGCATAAGCATAAGCATAACATCAGTTATGTTCAAACCGTTGTCAAACTAGTTCACAGTCGGATTAAATCTCTCAGCTCCAGGTGAATCTGTCTGTAATTTTAAATCTGGTGTCTGTGAAGAGTTTCCTGAGCTGCAGCAGCAGCGATGAGTTTTACTTCGACCAGAGAGTGTGTCAGAGCTGAAGACGATGTTCTGTCGTCTATATGTGCAGTGTTAACACATCTGGAGGCTCAAGTAAGCACCAGACAGGCAGCTGCATTACTTCTCTGACGTCTATCTATCTATCTATCTATCTATCTATCTATCTATCTATCTATCTATCTATCTATCTATCTATCTATCTATCTATCTATCACGGTTGTTTCCTCCGCCAACCAGCCATCAGAAAATATGGTCACAACCTCTCCTTCCTGAGTTACAGTGTTGAGTAACAGCCAGAGGTGTTCTGCAACATTATGACGTGACAGCGAAGTTGACTTTTGATCTTTGGGATATAAAATATCATCACTTCATTTTATCCCTCTGGACATTTGAGTTGTGTCATAATCAGTGTATGAATGTGTGAGTTATGGCCAAATATATGTTTTGTGAGGTCACAGTGGCCTTTGACCTTTGACCACCAAAACGTAATCAGTTCATCTTTGAGCTGTGAGTATCTGCAGCTCATGTGTTTGTGTTTTGTCTGTTTGCGTGTGTTTTCTTAAGCTGCAGTGTGTTGAACCCTCAGGGCCACCGTACATTTTTGATAAACCATATATGAATTCATAAACTAATAGAAATGAAACAGAGTAGATTTAATGACAGAAAGAACTACACAAGACGTGGAAAGGCATTCAAATCTTTTATATTTGTAAAACTTTACAAATAGTGCAAATATAACATGAAAACCACAGTCACCATTTGGACCAGCTGTAGGTGGTCAGACCTGCTACACTCAGCAGTATGGCATCATGAGAACTGCAAACCTTTACACACAAATAAAACCAGTCAGGCCCAGAAGTGTCGCTGCCTGTTACTGAACACACTCGACTGAAGTAAAAACATGTGACTGTTCAGTGCAAAGACAAGGAGGAAGTTTCCTTTCAATTTTGGAACAAGTGGAAACGCCAATTCACTTTTAGCAAATGTTAATGTTGTGTAAATGAAGATTCGGCTTCTGTCACGCAGGAACATTCACACTTTCACACTTTCACTTCAGAAAACTACATTTGTGTGACTGAAAAGTTTTTTTCCCATTTTGAAAAATAAATTACAGGTGTAATTTATGGCAGCACAAAACAAACCTATATGTACAAGTCTCATGGAGATGTTCCGGTTTCTATGAACATTTTCTAAAACGCTACAATAATGAATAAAGACTATGAGCTTTGTTTAAAATACATAAAACTTTAAATGAATCCAATAAGTTAGTTAGAAGACTGATTCGGATCCTGCTTTCCTTGCCCTTGCACCTCATTGGCACCTGCAGTCAAACAGTATGAAAACATCTAGAAACATCTACATTAGATTGACCTTCTATTTTCCAAATGGACACATTTTCAGCTTGAAGGAAAAGATAAAGCAAAACAACAAACGCATCTGAACACACGTGCTGGGTGACATGAGCGAGGTTCAACTGCAGCGGGTTCACCGCAGTCAGTGAATCTGCTCGTAGAACGTAGAACGTAGAACGTAGAACGTAAGGCAACTGTGGTGATGAATTTCATATTCCAAAAGTGTAATTTCCTCTGAGGTGAGTTCATTTTAAATGGCTTTAACCGTGACCTCGACCATGCCGTAACCTAAGCCTAAACGTAACCAATCAGATGATGGATTCTGAGGCGTTCTCACCCTTCATCAGGAAACACTGAATCCTTGTCATTTTGGAGAATTGGCACTAGATTTTGGTTTTCAGCGGGTACAATCCAAACCTGGAAGTACTGGTGTCAGTCTTCAAGAACCCACAGCGGTCAACCTATAATCTTTTTGGCTCATATCTGTAGAAAACTTTCAATCAAACACACTTCACATTCAAAATCACAACAGCCACTAAAGCACAGCACAGAAACTGCAAAGCAAACAGTCTACAGGCCCCAGCAGCAGCAGCTCTGTGAGGCAGCGAGGCCTCCTCTGCCGAGCGCTGACCCTCCCGCAGGGTTTGGTAGATGGATGATGCGTTGGCCCGCCTCAATCGCCTCGATCACCTTTGGTCATAAAATGCAGCCACGTTTTATGACAATCAAAAGGCGAAGCAAACAAAAATAACACTAAACACAGCTGACATGTCTCAGACCCCTCACACGTGTTCACCCTGCTCTCTGGTACAAATACACTTCAGCTACGTTGACGGCCTGATCGTCCTCTTACTGCTGACTTAAAACCAGTCAGTCAGACGACCAGGCGCCGCTGTCCCAGCCTTGGCTTTGTCTCGAACCCGCTTCGCGTCAGACAGGCGACTCAGCGCTCCACAGACTGGAGGTCGACACCGTCACTGCATCACACACTTCTCCTTCTGCTGTTTAGCGTACTTCCTCCTCCGCTGCTCCAGACCTCGCTCCAGACGTTCGTCCTCCTCCAGAGCTCTGAAGACGAGGACAGAGGACAGAGGAATGGAATATATGACTTATATGTCCCTACATCGAGAGTGATGTTGCCATATGTTACATTATCATCACATATATACATCCTCTGCATATATAAAGATATAAGTTTATCACATATAAAAAATACCCATGGTAAAATGTTTATATATATTAAAAATATCTTTAAATAAGTTTATCTAAACAACTTACCAATAAAAAGCTATATATGTTTTCTTTATTCATTTTGAACATGTCTATTTCCTCATTCTGGGAAAGTGGTCTCACACTTTTAAAACCCACTGTATATAATATGGACATATTATATTTATTATACATTATATTTCTGATGGATATATACTTTCAACATATGTCTTATATAAGCATACATACATAAACAGACATGTTTATATGGGTTGGACATATATGTCAATATATGAAATTGTTCCAATTTCTAATAGGTTTCATATATCATTTTTAAATGTTTTTATATTTATCTATATTTTATATATGGATGTACATATATTACATTTGCGTATGGGACGTGTCTGACAGAACAGAGCCGTTTCTACTTCAATGACTGCAGCTGTGCACACACAGCAGACAGGGATCTTTAAAGACGTTCAACTAAAACTCAGCATCACATCGATCCAGCAAAGTCATCTCCAACAGATACGTCCACTCTCTGTCACAGTGAAGCTGCATAGATACTGTTACCACGTGGATTCATGTATTCACTTCTAACACAAGGTGGACCGTCCCAGTGTCACACAAACCAAAAGAATGGAAACACAGTGACTGTGGGGAACATACAGATATTACAGCACAGTCTCATCTGATCATTCATCATTAATGTGTGAAGTGTTGTGGTGATATTTACGTGAGAACCAACAGCTGGTATCTACAGTGATATAAATCCAGTCTTAAAGGCAGGAGGCACTGTGTCAGTTTGTGTGTGTGTCTAAGTTCTTAGTAAAGCTGATAGTTGAGTTTAGTTACAGCTTTCTAACTTAATGACCTTGGTCTTCCTCTTTTTAACTCGTCTAATTTATCAGGTTAAGTGTCTTTAAATATCTTAAAAACAAAATGTACTGTTGTTACTATTGTTGTGGTCGAGACAGACACTCAGTCTGGGCTGGGGATTGAACTCTGATACTTTTATGGACCAATTGAATTAGTTTGATTCTAGCAACGATTAATATATACATTCGATCCCTCAGGAGTGAATGAGTAAATCTCACCAACATCTAATAATGCTGCTGATTGGCTGTTTTTTCACACAACATGTTTGAGTGAGCAGTAGTGAACTGTAATTTTGTTTTTGTTAAAAAAGTCTCGTTAAGAGCCCTGCACTCAGCCCATAAAAATATCTGATCAATGAACTTTAATCAACACTAATAAGAGCGTCAGTGTGTGTCATTATTATGACATATTATGTCCTTCTTTTGACTCGTCTTTTGTGCGTCTCTGTGACATCTATAACCGTGTCCTCTGGTACTTGAGGCAGTAAATGAAAACACTACACCTGCAAGAACGTGTTCTGTGACGTGCTGTGTAGTATCTGGCTGAGCTGCCTCACTCTGTGCTGCCATCTACTGGTTCAATCAAGGACATATCACTTCAGAAAAACACTGCATGTTTGAATGTGTTCACATGTGGTCCAGTACTACCAGCATCAATAATCTAATCCTAATAGAGCCTGTAAAGGAAACAGACAGCCACTTTATCAAGACTCAGTGAATCTCACCCTCTCTCTTGGGCGTCCATATTGTGGACCAGTTCGTCTCTCTGGTTGACCAGTGACACCAGCTCCTGCAGCAGCAGCTGCTCTCTGTGTTTATGGGCCTGACTTTTCTGCCACTCTGCACCACAAAGACAAGAGAGAAACAAAAGGAACAGAGGAGAGAGGGATGAGACACTTGTGGAGAGGAGAAGAAGAATGACAGTGGTGCTCTTTGTAGCAGAGGATTGTGGGGATTGTTAGAAACAGCACAAAAAGGAAAGAAAGGACTCGACAATGGACAAGCAGCTGATGTGTTGGTGGTG
Organism: Seriola lalandi dorsalis; assembly: GCF_002814215.2. NCBI lineage: Eukaryota > Metazoa > Chordata > Actinopteri > Carangiformes > Carangidae > Seriola > Seriola lalandi. Next base: position 663,816 of record NW_019525247.1, read on the forward strand.
CTGATAAAATGATATTAAATCATCACACATGTAAACTTTCCAATATAAACTCATCAATACATTTAACGTGTGCAGTCATACTTCCCTTCACGCTCTGTCCCCCAAAATATTTCTACAGTCCTTATATCACTGAGCAGACATAAAAACTGAGTGAAAAACATTGACTGAACAACAATCTTACTTTGTGATGGAAGATCATTTCAGACTCACAGTTTTAAATTTGTTTTTAAAATATTTTTGTAAAAGTTTTACATTTTGACTGCGTATAAGACACAGTCCGGGGTTCCAGTTATCATATGGTAGATGTCCTTCATCATGTACAACCAGCACCAGGCTGTTGCAGAACAGACATCAAACGAGTCATTCACATGATGTATTTCATCAGTCAGGGCTGTTATTATAAAAGATCATATGCTGATTGAATTCTGACTGGAAAAAAGAATTTGTTATAAAAAATCCATAATTATTAGTTATTATTTTACCACTTCTTTTATTGTCACTGTTCATGCACTGAGCCAGAAGGCAAAGCTCTCGATTTAGCAGGTGATCTTTGTTTTGACCCTCATCTGTGGTCATGACCTTTAGGTAGTGACAGAAGGAACGAGATCATGGATCCTCCTGCTCTCCTTCCAGTGGAGGTTTTCCAGGCTCGTCCAACAGGTTAGAGGCCTCGGGGTGGACCCAGAACACACTGGAGAGATTATATATCTCATGTGGTCTGGGAAAACCTCAGATATTCTAGGGGGCGCTGGAAAAACTTTCTAGGGAGAGGGATGTCTGGACTGCTTTGCTTGACCTGCTGCCACCAAGACCTGAGCTCAGGTAAGTGGCAGAAAATGGATGGATGGGTGGATGGATGTCATTTACGAGTTGTTTTGATTTGTCCAGCTGAAAGTTGGTTCATGTCCATTTAGAAAAGTTTTATAAATCAAAGCTCAGAAGCTCCAGTTGTCCCAGAAAGCTGCTTATCTCACACACTACACTCAGCCAGTTTCCACTGTTAAAAGGAGGAGTTAGATGTGTTATGTCATTCAGGAGTAAATATAACCCAGAGCTACAGTCACACACAGTTTTTGGTCTTGTGCTTCTGTACTTTTGTTTTTGTCACTTGTGTGATCTAATTAAGAAGCAAGTCATGAGCAAAGGGTTGCAATCCGAACGTTCAACCACACTCAGTGTTTAAGGGAAGATCAGTCTGGCATGGAGTGTTGTTTAGAAGTAAAGGTGTACCTTCGATCGCCATCATGTCTCTCAGCTCTTTGTTTAACAACTCAAATCGTCTTTCCAGGTCTTGTTCTTCCAGCCTGTCAATCACAAGAGGTGCATTAGAAGACGTGAGACATCTGTGCTGATGGAGGGAGATTTCAAATGAAGGACAAATCATTTATTTCTTACTTTGCTTTTTTTGAGGGAAAGAGAAAAGTCTAAACTCAAGTCCATTTATCATATTCCAGAGCTTTTAGTTTCATCTTCCAGTCTTCCTGGCAGATGGAGTTTGCTCAGTCTGCTCAGTTATAACGGAGACGGCTCAGTTCCCCTCAGACAGTGCTGAAGGATTGATGAAGCTGAGATGCATTTGAAAGCTCCGCAAATAATAAGTGAAACTTGCGTTTTTACATTGTAAAATGTTGTTTCGCCTGATTTTGTTGCGACGTGCTCCTTGTCTATCTCTCACCCCATTAAATCACAAAGACAAAAAATAAGTTTGATCCTTTTTACTAACACTCTTACTAGCACCCACCTCAATCCTCTCTCCCTGAATTCACAGTAGTGAATGTGGTAATAAGGTAAACTTCATCATCACTGTTGTACCTGTTTTCATGCGTTTACACACACAGGACTGAACATAACCAGGAAGAAGACAGAACAGCACTAGATGGAAACAAATGAAACTATGAAATTCTAAATTAGACGTGCATTTTCGCAAAAAATGGGAAAACTCATGTTCCAGGAAAGAATATAAATTTTCCCGGACAGTTGACAGACAAACGGGTGCTAACCCTACTTCAGACAGAGTTTTAGGAGCTTTCCACTCATGTGCTCTAAGTTTGAAGTTTCTTTGAAGTCAACATGGGTGACATGCCCTTAAAGTTCTCAGATAAAGAAGGTTTTAAACAATTTCTACAATTCCTTGACAACTGGACAACTCCCTCTGCTGAGGAAGATTGTGAAGAGTGATCAAAAGCTCCAGAACTGCTACTGAATGGACCCGTGGTGAGACTGTTTGTCAGTTGTGAATACTGTTCTGTAACTTCTACAGTTCATACTGAACATGTTTCCAGCAGTGTGTGTGGTGGATGTCTTACAGCAGCTGCAGGTGGTCCTGCCTCCTGATTAGAGCATTCTTCTTGTTAACCAGCATAAACCATTCCTGGATCAACCTCTCCTCCTCCACCTTGTCACTACCTGTCAGAGAAAATAACATCACCGTGACCATTCTTTCAGTTTGAGGCCAGGTAGGTTACAGGTTCATTCTCTCACATTGCTCATTTTGTTCCAATTCCAATTTTTCAATGTTGAATTAATAGAAATATTTACTAGAAATATTTGTAACCTTGACTTTTGAATTGTTATTGTGCATCCGCCTGTACCCGTGACCTGCTTCACTGAGATTCGTTTTCTGCAGGAGTCCTGCGTTTCTTACCTGTTTCCAGGAGTTGTCTGAGATTCCTCTCCACCGCACATGCTCTGTTATCAATATGATTTTGTTCTGCTTCCAGGGCTTCCATCTGACTCAGAACATACTGACTGGCATCCTGGATACATTAATACATGAACACAATTATCAACAGAATCTATGTTTTTGTATCAATGGTTCAAAGTGGAATACAGGGAGACCCAAGCTGTAGAGATTCAACCCTACACTGACACACATGGGTGCGAACTGACCTGGCCCTCCGGTCGTCCCTCCTCAACTACAGCCTCGGTTCTCTCTGCGGGACAAACCAAAAAATCTACTATAACTATAATGAAGTTGCCAAAAAACAAAGTCAAGTTTTCAAAGAAAATCAAGAACTCACCCGTGTCTGACTTCCTGCGGCCAGTTGCACTCTCTTCTTGCCCCGCCATTACCTGCAAACACAAAAGAGTTCCTCTTATATCACAGATAAAAGTAAGGACAGTTATAAGATTTAAAAAGGTTAAATGAATAAGTCAATAAGGCATTATATTACTGATATGTCTACTTCATCAACTGATCCGCTCCTCCTCTGTGACCTTCGTTTCTTCACCAGATCAGCGTCTTTGACATGCGAGAAACCAGACTTGGATAGGAAACTGGTCCTTGGTGGTGCCACAGGAGACTGAGCCCCACCTGCCCCAGCACCCTGCAACCGTTTAGTTCTGGGAGGTGGAACCACATCCCTACTGGTTTTACTGTCCTTCTCTGCAGCGCCTGCAGTTCCATTAGTCTCCAGGCTGATACCCTCCTCCTGGAGCCGCTGGGCGCAGTAGCGAACAGTTGCCTCGGGGTCCTCTGGGCTGTCCCGCTCCCCTGCTACCGCATAGCTGGACTCGCTGCTGTCCTTGTCTATGTGAAGCACACTGAGTTGCTGGCCTGTGAAATGGGTGCGGATCTGGTTGAGGTAGGTCATGACAATGAGGCGGTCAGGCACTGCTAGCATGACCATGTCTGAGGGCTCCATCAGCCTGGAAATGCCAAGTTCAGCAAAGCCATTAAAAGCCTGTAATATGAACAAAAACAGATGGATGGATTATATTAGGACTTAGCAACAAACAGATCAAATACATCATGGCAATTATATCAACAGATAACCTATCATCAATCACCTTTTTGTTGTTGTGTTTGATGTCATACGGGTCCAGCATTTCATAATTACTATTTAAGAAAAAGAAGATAAGGTAAGATAACACACAACAGTGTTTGCAGTAAGAGCAGTCTTTCAGTGGTTTCTTACATCTTCTCTGGATGGAAGTGGTGTAATATGGCGCAGAAGGCCAGGCCGTTCCTCCAAGAGGTGCTGAAGTTGGTGATCTTCACTCCCTTGTGACCCTGGGTGACTTCTTGACACCACTCCAGTAGAGACTGGCTGGAAGTCACTAAGGTGGGAGTGCTCTAAAACACAATATAGACTTTTATTATTTATTTATTTATTTATTGCCATTTCAGGGGGAGAAGAACAGAGGGATAACACATTTAACACACACTCACTGTAGTAGGAACACCTGTACTTATTCATTCAATTATTATTATCCAATCAGCCAATCATGTGGCAGCAGTGTCAATGACAGGCTGGTTTGGTGTCCCAGAGGAAACACCTTGTTGATTAGAGACATCAGAGGAGAATGGACAAGTTGGAGCTGACAGAAAGGCTATGGTCACTCAGATAACCACTCTTTACAACTGTGCTGAGCAGAAAAGCATCTCAGAATACACGCAGGTAGTAGGGTCAGAATTTGGCATCAACAGCATGAATCCATGGACCAACCTGCCTTGTGTCAACAGTCCAGGCTGCTGGTGCTGCTGTGATGGTGTGGAGAATGTTTTCTTCTTAATACCAATCAATCCTGGTCTGAATGTCTCAGTCTCTCTGAGTATTGTTGCTGACCATGGCAACAGTTCACCATCTTCTAATGGCTCCTTCCAGCAGGATCATGCTCCATGTCACAAACACCTTTGTGTTTCTGTGCATCTGATCAATGTTGGTCCAATACTCACTACACTTTCCTCTTTCTTCCCCAGCTCATCGCTAACTTAGTCCGCCTGCCTACTTTACTTTTCTACTACATAACAGTGAGTTTATCAGAGCTTTTCTGAAAACAGCTGCCTGGTGGAAATGAAGTTGATGAGAACAGATATTCAAAATGAGCTGAAAGGGGCTAACAAGATCCTTGGAGCTGAGAGGAACTGCAGAACTGTTGATAATTCTCTGTGGGTTTCTTCATTCAGAGCAACATCTTACACATTACACACAGCCATTTGATCAATTGCTTATATACAAATTTTAGCAAGTATTGAAGAGATTTAACATACTTCTGGAGCAGCAGCCCCATCTGCAGGTCTATTATGCTGTGTTGTTGGTTCACTGGTTTGATGGAGGCCAGCAACTTGTGACTTGCTGTCATGTAGGTAGGAACCACTCAAACGCTTCTTGCCACAAGACACAGGTACTGGCTGACCTGAAGAATCTGCTGCTCTCTCCCTTTGCCTGAAAAGACACAAAGAAACAAAACAAATTGATTAATAAATTCTGCAATCACGTTTTGCTAATGAACTGACATACAGAGACAGTTTATTAAGTAATTATAACATAGGGAGATGAGAATAATGAGGATAATGCAAAATACACACATCTTAATTATAAGCGCACCCCCCACACCTTAATGTGTACTGGCTAATCTTACCTTTCATCCTCTAAACAACCAGCAGCTACATCTACAGACACAAAGCCAAAGTCCAACTCTTCATCCCTCATTTCCTTCCGTGAGGTTATTTCCATTGGTTCACTGTCTTTATCATCCTCTACATGCAGCCAGTCATCCTGAGAGGATGCAATAGTGGAAGCAAGGGACTTATCAACCTCTGCTTCCAGAACTTTTTTAATGTCATCCTGCACAGGTACAGTCTCTGTAACTTTCTGTAAGTCATCAGAAACTACAGGTTTATCTGTAAAAGTCCAGCCTTCAATGATTTCATCCTCTGGCTTTTCAGTATCTACTACAGAATCTGGCCGAGGAAAGTGTTCTTCTTGCATTGCTGCTAATACTTCCTGTTCCACCTCTGATGTAACATCTTCACCTTGGATTGTGACAAAACCTCCTTCAGAGATCACACTTGAATCCAGCGATATTGGCCGTTCATTTGTTTCATTGCAGGTGTTAGATGTATCCTCTGAGTTTCTCTGAGACGATTCCATTTCCACAGTGAGTAAACTGTCTACAGGCGGTGTGCTATCTGAATAAGTCGCACTGAGACGTTTCTTTGACCGGGGCAGTGGAAGAGGCAAACTTGATTGTTCATTGTGTTGGACTGATTCATGACCAATCGAATCAGCTGCGGTGTCTGACTGGCAGGGAAGTGGTGAGCCAGAAATTATAGTGTCATCTGGGAAGGAATCACTGAGACGTTTCTTTACCCTTGGTTTTGGTATAGGCAAGCTTGAGGTTCCTGGGGTCCTGTGTGAAGTAACACCATCCTCTACCTGAACATTGCTCTCAGTGGTCAATATGTTTCTCCTCAGCCGTACACCAGCCACTTCTTCTGTAGATGTAGAAGGTTGATTAACCAGATGAAGAGAGGGAAGGTCTTTGCTTTCTTTAGGTGTTGAGGAAATAGATGAAGGAACACCTTGCTTTGCTGCCTGTTCCTCTTCTCCATGGGAAGTCTGAGATGTTCTCTCTGTAGCTGTGGAGTCATCTGGGAAGGGGCCACTGAAACGTTTCTTCACACGAGGTCTTGGGATAGGATAAGTTGTCTGTTTGTCCCTCTTTGCCTCTGCTATCTCTGGTGCATTTTCTGATTTCTGAGAGGATGGGATGTTGGCTATATCAGCAGCTGTGTGACCAGCTGTCTTTGACTGCTTTATCTTTTCTATATCACCCACCACAGTGTTGTCAGTCTGGACTTTTACATTTTGGGCCATGATTTCCTCTTTACTGACAATTTTGCGAGGTTTGCTTGGAGGCAATTTCTTGCCACGTTGTGGAAGACATATCTTCTTGATGATTGAGAGAGGAGCAGTTTGCTCAACATGAAATATCTCTGGATCTGCCTTTGGGGTGATGCTGTCAATTCCCTTTGTTTCTGAGGGAGGAACTAAGTAAGAAGACACCTGGCTGGATGTATTAATGTCTTTTGTAGGCCATTGCAGGTCACAGTAGGTTTCTTGAGAGTACTGTTTGGTTGTATGGTCTTTTCTTTCCACCGGTTGTGAAGGGATCATTTCAGTGGCTGTTTTACTGGGTTCATCAATGTTCTGTAAAGGTTCAAGATCGCCTGAGACATCAGAGCTTTTCTTACAAGGTTGAGGAGGACCAGAATCAGATGTTTCTGCAGCAGAACTAACTTGAGCTTTCAAATCTTGCTGGTCATGAGCTAGCTTCTCTGTAGTGACACTGTCTTTTCTCCTCAGGGGTTTGCAAGGGGCAGAATTCTGTGCAATTTCAGGTGGCAAGCTACCATCTCTTCTTTTCACACGAGGAGGGGGAGTGAAATTCATGGGTATTTGCACAGATTCTGCTTCCCCTTTGTCTTTATGGTTACCTGTGTATGATGTTACTTGAGCTCTGACACTTTCTTGGTCATGGCCATTCTGTGGTACATCTAGAGGAACGCTATTGTCTTCTTTATTTATGCAGGAAGATGGAGCAAGGTCAGTAGCTCGTTGTGTGGGAATTATTTCACCAGTAGAATCTATCTTTACAGACTGGACTGGAATAACTTCAGTAAGGAGCTTTACAGATAAACCATCAGGTTTTTTTTTGCGATCTGGTGTTAAACTATCCTTCCTTCTGAGTGGTCGTATTGGAACTGTGTCTTTTTCTTGAATAGATGCTTTCTGTTGAGGTTCTGGAACTTTTCTCTTTGGCTTTCTGCCTCGCTGAGAGACAACAACATCAGCTTGTGGTCCAACTGGACTAATGTTTTGAGCATCTGAGGGTCTGTCTCTATGTTTGTTTTCATCTGTTAGTGACTCATTTGATGTGGGCTGCAGGGAATTAGCAGAAATTTCTTCCATGCCTGTTTGTTCGGGGCTTAAGGAAAAGAAAGGAAAAACTTCAGAATTTGCTCTTCTTGACTTTGTCATACAATAGTACCATGCACCCTATCTCCAACCAACTATTAATCAGCTCAACTTAAAAGACAGCAACCAATCTTGTTTCACAGCATAAAGCGCAAATTACCATCATTTTCAATATTCTGCTTAACTTATGTACATGCGTACTATCATTAAAACAACACAGCAGCACATAGAGGACAGAAAGACAAAGTTTACCTTAGTTTACAACACCTATATGCATCAATGCATAAAAAAGAAACTTTACCACTACCCATCACAACGCCAATCCTTACAGCTATTGCAAAGAGTTGACCAACACAATTTCCTGAGTAGTAAGCGCTCATAAGCAGAACGAGAGACAATGTTATCACCAGAAAAGCAGGACATGAACACTGTCACACCGTGCAACTAAGGTAGGTCATAGTCCACCAGAACTCACCCTTTATCCAGCTGTGAGGAAGACGACAGAGTTCTAACCTTATCCTGTTCTGCCTCAGTCTCGTGCCTTGCTAACAAACTTTCAATGTACGCTGATGTTTGAACAGAGTCCTGTCCTTTGAGTGATCTCTCTGTATGCCGTTGATCAAGACAGGCCTCTTGTTCCTCTACTTGCTCACTATCTTCTTTTGATATTTCAGTGATATCTGCCTCTGTCAATGGCGGCCATTTCTTCATGCTTGCACAAACTAAAAACCCATCATCGCTGTCGGTTGTTGGTGATGGAGATGCTGATCGATCACCTACCAAGTTCCACATGTAAGGCTCAGCACTTGTTGGATATTCAACATTTTGTTCAGTGTGACTGTCTTCAAACTGGCCCTCTATCTTCTGTATAGCAGTAGTGTTGTATGCGAAATGTAGGAAAAACTCATCTGAAGGGCTCACTCTCTTGTCCATCAGTTCCCTATAGGAGATAGCCTTGGGTTGGTGATCCGCCTCAGTTAAAGTAGAGCTAGATGGCCCCAATATGGATGCTACTGTTTCGTAACTGTGAGAAATGGATAGTGGAGTGTGTGAGTGAAACCTGGAACCATGCAAAAACAATAGTTTCAATAAACATGCATCTAATTCAAGAAACCACTGAGTATTAGAGATACTGAAATAAATCCCATGCAAAAGCAGTCCAGTTTTACCTTCGGTTCAAACTTTAATAACATCAAACCAAGAATATACATTCAAAAAAATAAGAAGACAAGCCTTAAAGTTTCTGTACCTTCCACTCAATGGGAACAAGTCCCCAATCCAGATAAATAGATTCCATGAAGATATTATTGAGGTCTTAATGCTGTGAGTGCATAGACCTTTGGTCTTTTTTTAATCCTCAGGTTTACTTTTAATTGATGCACACCATGTTGCATGCTAGAAACCATTTGTTTCAGAACAGCCTTATACTTACCCTTTATGGAAAACACCCACAATAGCCTTCACTAATCCTGAGGTCTCTTCTTCCTTTGTTGACAAAGAGACTTCTGCCTGTTTTTCTGTTACTGTTCCCTCTGCCTCCAAAACTTCCCAACCCAAGACCCCCAACGGCTCTGATGTGTCCAATGGTTTCTTCACTGTTTGGGTCTCCTCTGCTGCTATTCTCTCTATTTGTGATTTGCTGGGGACCCAAATATAGAGGATTTTACGGCATGGTCCACATACCTCATGCACCAACACAATACAAAATGTAATTATATATAGACTTTGAAATTTACCATGCACTGTATAATTGATTTACTAAAGCTTTATTAATCCAAGCAGTCCATGTAAAGCAAGTACTAAACTGGCTCCTTTCACAGCAAACATTGCAAGAGCATTGGGCTCTTCAACTTACCCATCATCTACAGAGAGGTCTACATTTTGCTTTGCATCGTCTTTGAATTTCTCCACTGTCATAAAAACAAACATAATAAAAATTGCGAAAAGAAACAAGACAAAGAAAGATAAATGTGGCCTTAATTAAAACAATGTAAATCTCACCATGCACAAGTTTTGTACTGGAGCTGCTGACAGATGTAGAGGGAAAACCAGGAATTCTTGTGTCGCTGAGATATGACTGAGTTGACTGTTCATGAGGCAATTCCTGTGTTGTATGCTTTTCAGCAGAAGGCAGAACTGGAGTAGCCAATTTGTCTTTCTCGGTTGGATTCAATTGCAAAATGCTGGGGAAACCAGGAAGTTGAGTCAAATGTGGACATGATGGAGTCATTGCTACCATGCGCTTCATTTCATCTTGCTGATGTTTATGTTTTGCTGGAACTGTTGAAATAAGACAAATCTTCTCATTCCGCAGCTTATAAAACCAAGACTTGCCCTGTGTAGTCCTAGTTTGTATTTTTATATGTTCAGAGCTAAGCATCCTCGCTGATGGAAAACCTGGAACACATGAAACACATGGAGCAGATGTGTATAAGCTGACCATGTTTGGTGGTCTGTTTACAACCTGAGCTGAAGGAAAGCCCCATACTCGGGCTTCTTTTGGGCAGGATGTCACTAATGTCACCATGCTTTTTATGTTGTTGTGATATAGCTGGTCCTGTCCAGCAAGTCCCATAATCATGTCTGCCCTCTTCTTCTGTGACTTTATCACAATTGGTTTTGTTTCACTTAGCCACTCTGTGCTTGTGATTGTAGTCATGGATGCAAATCCTTTGAGACTTGAAACACTGCAGCAGCAAGGTACACAACTTATCATATTGGGTTCAATCTTGGATTTGTGGTGAGGTGCAGAGGGGAACCCAGGGGTCCTGGATGCTTCTGGGCAAGATGTTACCATGGCCAGCATTAACTTTGCAGTTTCTCCATCTTGATTTGGACTGTGTATCACAAACACTGTCTTCTTTGGATGCTTGTCACACAAAGTGTGTGGATCAAAAAGCCATTGGAATTTTGAGGCCCCTTCAAAGGATGCAAATCCTGGGAAACTGGATACTTTGGAGCAAACAGGTACAAGACTCAGCATATTGTATCGAGGGTAAGATGGGAAGCCTGAAATCTTTGATGCTCCTGGACAAGAAGGCACCAAAGCAATCATGTTGTTTAGGTTGTCTGTGGTAATTGGTGAACTGTTAATCCTAAATGGAGTTTTCTTTTGTGGTCTGTGCATCAATGAAGCCAGTTCCACAACCCATCCTTTTTCCTTGTGCCCTTCAACTGATGAAAATCCAGTTACAGTAGAAACTAAAGGGCACAAAGGAAGGAGGTTGACCACATTCGGGCCATAATACACAGTTTTTGGATTAGGGATAGCTGGGAAACCAGGAATACTTGACACTTTAGGGCAGGATGGTACACAGGAAATCATATTCTTCATTATCATTTTGTTGTCATTTGATGTGTTAAGTATGATCTCCCTCTTTGGTAGCCTCTTCAGCTCTGTCCCCTTTTCTGTCACCCACTCTACACTTATATCCCCAACAAGTGATGGGAATCCAGGTATTTTGGAAACGTGGGAGCACATTGTAGAAAGGCTGATTATATCTAGTGTAGAATACACACTTAGGGGATTTGGATGAGAGGGGAATCCTGGCATCCGTGCCTCTTTTGGACAGGATGGTGCAAGGGAAACCATTGCTTTCATTACTCTCCTAACTCTTTCACATCTGTCAGGCAGTGACACCTGCTTTTCTTTCATTCTTGGTTCAAAAAGTGGCTCCTTGCTCATTGTCCAGTCTTTTGAATAATGAGATGATGGAAATCCCGGTATTTGCGACACTTTTGAGCATATAAGACTGACCATATTTGTCATGTCAACAACATACATCGTTCTTGGTTTTGGTACAGAGGGAAAGCCAGAGATGTTGGATTTTCTTGGGCAACTTTGCGCAAGAGAAACAACTCCTTTCATGTCTTTGTGTATTTTATTGTTATTTAGGATTAATACAGAAGCCTTTTTAATTTTCTTCTCCCATAATGGCTGATGAATAGTGTTCCAGTCTTTGCTGTCAGCTTTCTGCACTGATGGAAAACCAGCCATACTGGAGACAGCTGGGCAAGATGGAAGGAGACTGACCCTACCAGACCCATTATAGATCACTGTAGTTTCAAGAGCAGATGGAAATCCAGGGATGCGAGCCTCTTTTGGACAAGTTCGGGCTAAAGATGACATGGCCTTCATTTCTTCATTGTAATGTCTATCTTCGATCACGGCTATGTTCATTTTTGGCAGTTTTACCCCAAAGGCTTTGTGATCTGTAGCCCAGCCTTGATGATGCTCCGTTAATGACGGAAAACCTTCAACACTAGACGTTTTCGGACAAGAGCTTAAAAGACTCATCATGTATGATTCATGATATACTATAGTAGGTTGTGGAACTGGTGTGGAACAATATTTTGGGCAAGTTGGTAACAAAGCTCCCATTTGTAAACTGTGTTGTGGTACAGAGGGGAACCCTGGATTTCTGGCCTGTCTGGGACAAGACGGTACAAGAAAAACCATTTCCTTCTTGTTCTTTTCATCCTCATTTGATGAACATGGCAGTAATATTTCCCTCATTTTTGATTGTTTCTCCCAGACTGGGTTTTGATCTATAAGCCAGTGTTTTTCTTCTTTTATGGGCAATTTGGATGGCATGCCAGCAATGTTTGTCATACTGGGACAGGTTTCCATGCAAGAGGACTGCTTGTTTTCATCCACAATTTGTTCTGCTAGATCTGCTTGTCCTTTCAAATGAACAGCACACTCAGTGATTAGAATTTCCTTATCCTTTGATGGATTATTCTGAATAGATTCGCTGTCCAGTAGGCATTCGTTCATTTGTTTAGCAGTAGCAGGAAATTCAAGTATGCCACTAACTGCTGGGCACATTGGCAACAGATCTGCCATCCCAGCTTCTGTCTTTGTCTTCATTTCATCATCAGTGTCTAACATCATGGCAGCATCAGGGAACAATGGGGCATTACTGACCATTTCTCTTATCATTTCCATTTCTTCCTCTGATGTATTTCTAGTTATCGCTGTAGTTGCCTTTGGCAGCTCCTCCCATTGTATGGTTGTGTTTGCAGGATGTTTTTCTAACTGCTGCTCAGCATTATTTATTTGGGTCTGGGATGGGGGTTCTGCTGCATCGGATCCAACGGGGCCTGATGGCTGTAGTGAAACCATGTTTGTGTCTCTAAAGAGAAGGTAAATACAACGTTATAGACAGAGTTTACTGTAGGAGTGTGCTAAATAAATGAAATATTGTATCTATAGTGTTGCATTAGAGCATTCCCATTTCCAACACTGTGCAGTAAGAGACTTTGGTGTGAGTACTAATAAGTTTTAGTCTCATGCATGCAAATTCAACAAATGCTGTTAATTCAAAACTTACTCCAGCTTGTATTAACAACTATCCAAAAAGCTCCACTCTGGCAAGCAAAACATCATGCCACACCATTTGTTAAGTTTGATCCTACAACCTCTGTTGTAAAAAGCAGTTCTGCAAAGCTAGCACTAATACTGGGTGAAACAATACTTGAAATTCTTCACAGTATATTCCTCTTATACTACTTAGAATTGTACCATTTATAAAAAGCAAGTAAACGAAAATAAACATTGAACTTTGTCTTTCTATAATAAATAATTGCATGATGACAGATGCATGGATGTTGTAACACACCTCTGCGTTGATGAAATCATGCAACACAGATAATTACACCTAGATCAAACTGACAAGAGATACGATCACACCTTAGCTCTTCAGTGTTATAGCATGTAGTATCGACATCTCCTGACTGTACTGAAAACATTTTATTTGACTCATCTAAGGGCATGAAACCATGACCTGCCACAGTGACTTCAGCAGTCTCTGTTTCATTAGCAGTATGTCCCTTCTCATACATCGATATCTGTTTCTAGAGTATCCTTTCGACACAAGGGGCTAAAACAATGACAATGAAATCTGTATAAATTTAGGCACCACAGAACAACTCAAAGCTCCAGAAATGGCACACACAGCAAAAGCAAATTTTGCAACAATCATTCAGATGGTGTTTAGATGAAAATGCATTATTGTGGCAAAGCAACACATCTTTGCATCACTGTGCAACCCATCCAACCCACCTCTTCCTAACACTCAAGAATAATGGCATGTCAGGTACGGAGTGCCACATTCTGCAATGCAAGTTTCTGAAAACAGAATCAAAAAGAAGATTTTTCAGAAACCAAATCCGCTAATGTCACAGGCAGAAGTCCAATTCTTAATATCCAACTCACTCACCCTTTTTCTAGAACAGCTACTTCTTCAGCCTCAGTCCAACAGCCCTGTTCATCTTTATGCATCTCCAAAGGTAAGCCCACCTCCGATTTTGCTTTCTTTGTGTCAAGATCTAATCTGGTTGGAATGGTCTCATCACATAACATCTCAATCCCATTAGATCTAGAGGATGGCTGATCCACTTGGATTTCAAAAGTTGATGATGGTAACTCTCTGACAACCTCGATGGGACAAGTTGAAGACTCAATTGTCAATCCTTGTTGTACATCCTCTGGTGCATCTTGGCTAGGGAATATAAACTGCACATATTTATCTCTGTCAGAAACCTTACAAAGGGACTGTTGTTCAAATGACAGCTGTGTACTCATCAATACTGGTGTTTTAACTGGCCACCCCTGTCCTAACTGGTGCACATGTGTTGATGGTATTCCAAGAACAGAAGCTTTCTCTGGGCAAGAAGGCACAATATTCACCATATTTGGAAGCTGGTCTATGTAACTAAGAGCAATGTTTGGACAAGAAGGTTCGAGAGAAAGACTTGCCTTCATCATATCTTTGCTTGGAGACAAATACTTTTTGTGAAATTGACAGCTGCCTTGCATGTTTATCATCACAACTGGCCAGTCCCCTACTTTAGAATAAGAAATAACTGACACTCTTGAGGGGAAACCAATGATACTTGACTGTGTTGGGCAACATTGTTTCAAGTGTACCATGTCTAGATTTTTTTCTACTATGGCATCAACAGCTTGGGGAGCAGATGGAAATCCAGGAGTCAGGGCTTGTCGTGGGCATGATAGAAGCATACTCAACATTATTTCCTTGTCCCTATATGACATTTCCTTAACTGTAAAATCTCTGTAAACCACTCCATACGTTCTATTGAATAGCTTTTCCCAAAATGCTCTCCTGTTCAAACACCAACTATCACACTCTTTTGCAAAATTTTTTGCAGGTAGACCTGGAATTTTACCTTGTTTTGGGAAAGTGGCTAAGGATTTCAACATGCTGGGAGCCTCTTTCACCAAAGCTTCCACTGCTCTCTCTCCTATCTTTGACGGAACTCCAAGAGTATTAGAGTGTTTGGGACATGATGGCAACATTGATACCATTATTCTGAGCACTCCCTTCTCTCTAAAATAAATCTTATGGTCATGTGTTACTGACACTTTTCCTGGGTTTGTTAATGGCTTTTCCCATACTGGCTGTTTGTCTACATTCCATTCCGCTTCATCAGATTCACTGTGGATTTTAGATGGTATTCCACAAACTCTGGAATGTGTTGAACAAGTAGGCAGCAGATTTATCATACTTGGCATATCTGCTGACATCTGACATGGTACTGATGGGAAGTCTGGTAAACAGGTTGCCTGTGGGAAGAGGGGCAATATGGATACCATAGTTTTGATCTCATCACATTCATGATAGAACTTATTAAGATCATCTAAATATAATGTAACCGCGGCCTTCTCCCTGGAGAATAGCAGACACATTCTTTCCATTAGCCACTGTACCTGTTTGGTGGAGTCTCTAATTGGCATTCCAGGAACTCTAGATTCCTTTGTACAACTAGGCAATAGAGCCACCATAGTTGGGCCATCAGCTAATGTCAGTGTCAGAGCAGAGGGAAACCCAGGTACACTAGCATTCTCAGGGCAAGAGGGTAATATTGCACTCATTCTTTCAAAAGTGTTCTTATCAAAACATGAAACTGCATTTAGAATCTGCACTTTTCTTTTGACAAGTGGACTATCCCACTGTAAGCTTTTATAAACAAACCATTCCTTGCAGCCGGACAAACAAAGTTTTTGTCCAGCCTTTGAAGGCAAACCAGGGATTCCACTATGTCTGGGGCAAGAGGGCATTACATTGACCATACTAGGTTCTTGCTGTGGAGCAGAGGGTATGCCAAAGACATTGGCTTTTTGTGGGCAGCTTATCAACATAGCTACCATTCTGCCATCTTTAATGGTTTCTGTGTCTTTTGGTATCCACTGAACGATGTAAGCTTCTATATTCTTCTCTGGTTTTTTGTTAATTAATCTTCTCAAAGCATGCCATTTGTTGTTCTTTGAATTGTTTTGATCTCGAGATGGCATACCAGGCGTTTGGGTTTGTTTACCACACATAGATACAAGACTGACAATATTCAGTAACAGCTTCTGGGGTGCTGTGGGTATACCCACAAGGCATGATCTCACAGGACATAAGGGCAAGATTGCCACTGAGCTGTAAATTTCTCTTTTGTCTACATCTTCAGCAGCACCTGGGGAAATATCTTGAATCAGAACTTCACCTTTACTCAATGGTTTCGCCATCACAATATGCCTGGTTTTAACCAAACCTTCACCTTGAGCACTAACTGGCTCCTTAGAGGGTAAACCAATGACTCTGGTTTTTCTTGGGCAACTAGGAAAGAAATCTGCCATGCTCGGATCTTGCCTTGGTGAAAATGGAACACCATGTACACCAGGTTCTTTTTTTGGCACAGATGGAAAACCAGGAACGGTTGCCTTCCAGGGACAAGATGGTAAAATATTTACCATATATTTTAGACTTTCTTTGTCCCCATATGACCTATGAACCAGAACAGGATTATTTCTCAACGGTCTATCTAATATTAATTCTCTCAAAATGTGCCAGTCATCATTGTATGCCACAATTCTTTGTCTAAATGGCATTCCTGCAATCATTGTCTGTTTGGGATATGTAGGGAGACAATTGGCCATACTTGGAGTGTTTGAAGCCTTTTGCAGTGGTGCAGATGGAAAGCCTGGAACACTTGCCTTTCTAGAACATGTTGGCAACATGGACACCATGACTTTAACCATACTAGTATCACTGACATCTTCTCGCTGGACACAAGACATGTGTGAAACAAACGCTTCTTCTATCTGCAATGTTCTTTTCCACAGAGAAAATCTGTCCCAAACATTATTTTCATATCCATTCACTGATCCCACAGAAGCTAAACCTGGGACCCTGCTAATTTTGGGACATACAGGTAAAAGGTTGGCCATACTCAGCTCTCGTTTCAAAGCAGTTGGGAATCCAGGAATACTGGCAGACCTTGAGCATGATGGTGCTACGTTCACCATTTTTGTAATTCCTACACTACCCTCATAAATGGAACTAACATTATCTAAATACAGGAGTAAAGGCAATCTCTTGGTAGATACCTTCTGAAAAAGTAACCTCTTATCATCTGGCCAAGGTATAACTTGTGACTGATGTAAAGATGGCATGCCAGGAATCTTGGAATATTGTGAGCAACTTGAGAGTAACTCAGTCATACTCACTGTTCCTTCAATCTGAGCTTTAGGCTGTAAAGTTGGTAATTGAGAAACAGAACTCCCTCCTGGACATAGTGGACCAAGATCCGCCTTAGATATGTACACACATTTTTCTTCTACATTGACTGCTGAGCTTGGTAACACAAGTTCCTGTGTAACTCTATCTTTTTCATACAATGGCCTCTTATCCATAGAACAAGCCACATTTTCAGTTCTCCCTTCCTCCATACAATGCTCTGACTCCAAACCACACACACCAAAGCTATTTGTTGAAGACAATGCAAAATTCACACTAGATTCTTCGCTTTGATTTGACAAATTCTTTGTTGTGGCCTGCTGTTCTGAGAGAATCCCAAAATGACAGTCCAATCTTGAAGTGACTTGGTCCGAGGTGGTTGTGTTGCATGTGATTTTCTTATCCAAAACAGGTATTGGAACAGTGGGGCTGATTTTTACAGTGTCTCTATGTGGTTTCTCCCTCTGTGAGTTTGTTGTAATGGGCCGCTCTCCAGTCTGAGCTTCTGGTGTTTTATTCATCACCCTTGGAGGAAAAGTAGAATTGGTGTCTCTGAGACAAGACGACACTGAAGCAGTCATGGTCTCATTTCTGAAGGAGTAGAGTACACCAAAGATTGATGTCAGGACAAAAAGACTGATGCACTTAAGAAAGCTGTTTAACGAAATCTACTAATTTACTTTTGCATTGCTAGTGTTAACATTGATTAGAACTTAGATGCATTTTCAAGACTATAGAATGGGTAGGCATTAGCTGATCGAACACCATGCCAAACTTACCCCAAATCCATAGAAACAGCTTCTTTTTTGTGGGCCATTCCTATCCTTCCTATTGGTTTTGTGTCAGAGGCTGTAGCAATTTGAGGCAAGTGCAACAAAGGTCCTTGGAGTGATCTGGAAGTAGGTTGGGTGTCAGTAGGAGAATAGGGTATATGCTGAACAGGCTCTGGTTGAGTTATTGTATTCCCTAACTGAATGGACATCTTAGACAAGTGACTCGTTGGTTGGACCAGAAGCTCCTTGACTGGAGTGGTTGCATCATGAAAATCAGGGTTTTGTGTAGGCACAGTAGAATAGGGAGGAAGTACTGGCTGGACGTTGGGGAATGTCGTTGTCGGCCGTGATTCTGGCTGATCCATCTGTGTTTTTGGCATCTCAAAATATTTTAGCCCTGGGGCTAAGGGTGTTCTGGGGCTAAGGGCCAGAAGTGAGGCCATGCTCTCAGGTCTGAGGGATAAACAGACATTGTGAGGTAAGGAAAGTCTTCACCACAGTAATGCAGCAACATCCACGCCATTTTCACAAAATTCCACTGAACAGCATACAAGCGGGTGAGCAATTTGAGATGGGGCTACAAAGATTATATATGGCAAAAAAATACTACAGGAGATTCAATCCAGACGGTTACCAAACAAACAAACATTTTGTGATAAGTCATGGAAGAAATGACCAGGTCTTGGCAAGCAGCAGTATCCTTTTAAAATAATACAATAAAAGAACACTGCCAGATCTGGCACTTGCTAAATCAACATGACTTTGACTAAGATGCTTTTTTTTAAATTTCAACGTGAAAAGAATCCCTGTGAAAATCCCATATGTTAGGCAAAGGCTATTTCATGCACAGCCAAATAAGCAGTGTCATGTTTCTGCTGCCTTAAAAGTAGCCACAAGACTATAAGCACTGGAAGCTGCTCAACAGAGGGCACCAAGGTCTTTCTTCACTTGATTGTCGGTGGACATGGGAACCTGAATTACAAATACATTTCTACAACAGTTCCTGAATTCTGACTGGGAAGACCTTTTACTTTCTGCCACAGAGCTCTCAGTCTATACAGTAGAGTAATGTATTTAACCTAGAAGATTCCCAGAGGCCCTTTTAAGCCGAACAAATGTCTTTTTAAGCCGAACAAATGCCCTTTTAAGCCAAACAAATGCCAGGGATTTGATTGTGGGCTGAAGTATTGAAAGCCAAGGCTGCTAACCAGTTAATAGCAAATGCAAACCAAAACATGCTTCCTAATGTTGTTTACAAAGTGGCATGTAGCAGCAGTACAGGGTCTTAACCAAGTTCATCTCCAAAACATGTTCATGCCTTGATCTTATCAGATTTTACAGGTAGCACATTCAGAAACACAGCAACATGAGCATCCTTTTGAAGTCCTTGTTTTTGCTAAATGTCAAATGCAAGTCTGCTATTTCCGGTCCATTTAAAATAATATTTGGCTCCTCTTACCAGCCACATATCACCATGTGAACCGAGGGTAGTTGTTCATGCTTATATAACTATATACAATACATTTGGAAAGTCTTCAGACCCCTTCACTTGTTTCACATATTGTGATGTTGCAGCCTGATGCTAAAATCATTTAAATGTATTTTCCTTCATCAGTCTACACTCAGTATCCCATGATGACAAAGTGAAAACAGAATTTTTGAAACTGAAATATCACACTGACATAAGTATTCAGACACTTAAGCTCAGCTTCTTCCATTTCTCTTGATCTTCTCTGAGATGTTTCTACACCTTGAATGGAGTCCACCTGTAATAAACTCAGACACACACCTGTCTACATAAGGTCTCACAGCTGACAATGCAGATCAGAGCTGAAACCATAAGGAGGAAGGAACTGCTGCAGAGCTCAGAGACAGGATTGTGTTTAGGCTCAAAAACATTTCTGCTGCATTGAAGGTTCCCAAGAAGAACAGTGGTCGCATCATTCTGACATGAGGAAGTCTGGAACAACCATGACTCTTCTAGAGCTGGACCTGGACTAACTGAGACATCAGGGAAAAGGGTCTTGGTAAGAGAGGAGACCAACAACCTGATGATCACTGTGGCTGAGCTCCAGAGATCCTGTATGGAGATGTGTTTCCTAGCAACCCCTTTCACAGTACAACCCCAAATTGCTCCTGATGGTCAGACCAGCACCTTGCATGGTAATTCACTGTGTGTGTTAGTCAGTGAGTGAATGAAAGGGAAACTGTGAAGCGTTTTGGAAAAAGCTCTATATAGCCTTTTTAAATGCAGACATTAACAGCACAAAGCTACATTTGTTTAGATGGATAAAATCTGTAACAAAAATAAGATTCTGTATCTGTCAACAAACTTTATAATCAGTCAATGCAGACCGTTTTACTTTGAATAAAATGACACCCTATACACGTCCTTCAGGTGTCAAATGTAACAATGAACAAACCAAATAAACCAAATCTGCAATTATGACGAAATATCATATACACTGTGGACTTAATTTTTTGCCATGTATGATTACACAGCACAGCAGTTTTTCGCGGTAACTTATATGCAAAGGGGTTAATGTTTGATGAATATTATCTTAGTAAAGGAAAAGTCTACCCCTGAAAAACCTAACACTGTTAAGTCCGTTTCCATTTTTGCATTTCCAAAAATATTTAAGTGTTGTTCAGTGTATTTTCCTTTGTACAACAGATCAGATCAGCCGTCACAGGCGAGACAAATAAAAATCTTAATGCTCAGAAAAAAAGTCTTCAACTTTCGCTGAGTGAAAGTTCACACATGAGTGTCAGTGATCACGTCTGGTGAAATATAGCAATGTGTTTTTTTTTTTTGAACGAAACCAAGACTGCAACAGTCACAAAACAGCTCAAGCGGCCAGAGGTGGATTGGCCTACATCTGTCCGCATAGATTTTTGTCACCGTGACAGTATCACAACTGTGAACGATACAGTTATGAAACTTTACAGGTGTGTAGTCAAGATCAAATAGAGTTTGAAGATGGGTGTCCGACCCTACATAATGATGGGTCGGAACGTCAACACTGATGGGCATCGTGGATTACCTGGGTTACCTATCCTATTACCTATCCATTGTAGTGCAGATAATATCCAGATAATGTCCAGATAATACCTATGAATGTCTCAGGTGAGCTACCCAGTGTCTACTGGATGTTCCAAGACCTTGACTTAAAATAAAGGGAAGCATTAACAAGTATTTGCTGTCTTTGAAATAGTTTATCTATTTCTAATATAGTCTGCAATTAAACTCACATTCTACTCAAGACAGACTGTTCAGCGCAACACTTTCCTTAACTGATCATTTTGTCATCTGTTGAACTTGTGTCTGTTTTGTTCATTCTGTTTTGGTGTTCTTGTTGTCACAGTCCTACCTGGTTTTGTGATGGACTGTTATTTTTGCTTTGAAAAGTGTTGCATAAAGAAATTCTAACTTCAACAAAACAGTGCCAAATCAATCTTATTATTAACTTTTCGAAGTCCTATCGAATTTTCTTAATCAGTGGTAGACCCCACATCTGCAGTCACAGTGTTGGAGTATCTGAGGTGAATGATTCCTTTACAGCCATGCCAACCACACCAAACACTTCAAAACACCAAACGCGTCAAAAGGCCGTCTTTTATATTCCCTTACCCTGCTGATGTCTTGACGACCTTGATTCCAAAGTGCACGTCTCTTTTCTGTTCTGAAGCTCTGGACGGATCTGGCCTCCAGCCAGTAGGGATATCAGGGCCTGAACAACATAATATAAAGTTAAACATGGAGTCATTGCATATAGGTATCACTAATCCTAATTCACTTCATGTTGTGTTCATGCTCACTTGTAGGTGTTGTATTCTGGTTATCCTCTTCACTCAGTGTGCTCAACTGTCTTTTGAATTCTGAAAGGAAAGAAAAACACAAACAACATTTTTTACATGATAACCTGGAAGTTTATGTTCATGTGCCTCCACGCCAGCACAGCATGAACAGTGTGGAATCAAGTGTTTAGCTGCTTAACTGAAAACAACCAGCAGGGGGAGACATGCTTCATAGTGGATGGATGTGGTCACTAATTTTAATGCTAAATGTAATCACACACTTCCTTTTTTATTTTGTACCTGTGTCTTGGTCACTGGGGGAGGCTACAGCAGTTTGGAATATATGAGGCTGGGGAGGAAGAGGAAGAGGAGGTCCGGAGAGAACAAGAGCAGAGGAAGGTGAGGGGTGTACTGGAGGGGTGACCTGGGGTTTCCAGGAAGGAACAAATCCAGACTCTCCTTGAGGTTTCTGCTCTAATGACTGATCAACGGGCAGAGCGGATGAAGCTGACAGGGAGGAAAGGGAGGCAGAGGAATGATGGGAGGGAGGGCAAGACAGGGCAGTAGACAGGGAATGGAGGGAGGGAAATCAGTAACCCAAACTTAGAGTGTGCTTTACAGATTCACATAAGATAGGAGACAGGAATTGAGAAGCCTTCAGACACCATCACATTTATATAAAGGTTGCTGCAGCATCAGCTTAAATACACAGAGAGAGGGAAAAGTAAATCAATTTAACAAACCCCACAACACTGTCAATGAGCCAATTAACATTATATAGTTTTCTCCTTTCAGATATGTAATATCGTGTATAACATATGAAATACCCACTGTAAAATGTATATATGTACTTATATTAAAGATATGCAGATATAATTCTATATGGTATAACATATCACGAACATACTGTACATGTTGAATGATCTATACTCAATTTATATATGCAAGTTTATTAAATCAACATATATATATATATAAAAATTCTATATGCTCTTGAATGTTCTCTGATTTTTTGTTAATTTCTCATTATTGCAGTACATGTCAATATATAAAATTGTTCCAATTTCTAAGGAATTACATACATTATAATTTCATATATGTTTTTATTTTGTATGTACCTTTATTTCATATATGCAAATGCAATATGTGTACATATATTACATTTGCATATGAGATGTCTGTTCTATAATATCCAACCTAGAAAGATAAGACCTTAGGTTGAAACTCTTGTTTGCTCACACGCTAAAGGAGACCACGCTAAAGTAATATGCTGGGTATTCATGATTTCATCCATACAATTAGACATTCAATGAAAATACTAAGTGAGGGGACAGCTGGTCTGATTAATACGGTGGTTGTTCGAGTGAGGTGAATGTCTGGATGAGGCTTCATTGTCTTCATTGTCAACAAATTCCATGAAAGTTTTCAAGAGACTGGTCTCAGTTCAGATCAATCTACATATATGTATAAATATACTGCACATTTGGGCACTATCGGAAAAATAGGCCCTGGAATTCCATATGCTCTCCACTAATGCTGAATGCTGAATTATTAAGGATGAACCAAAGCTACATGTTAGTTAAATGTTAGAGCAGAAGAAGAGGCACTGGGTTTAGATAAGAATAGAGAGGGTCAGGCCCAGGCTGATCAACAAAGAAGGATGTTAGGGTTGAGCTGGGTTAAAGGTAGGGCAATATTACATGGCATCTCTATTCTCTGCTTTTTCTGCAGCACTGCAGGCTGTCCATGATCACTGGCAGAGAGGCGCAGAAACTTAGGAGAGAGGGTTGTCTGTGCTAGAGGGGCCTGAGATTTCGGAGGCCTCCATTCACTCTGCCAGGAAGCTGGAAAAAAGAGGATAAGGAAAAGAACATGGGAGGACAGAGGGAAAACAAGTACAGGCAAAGTAACAGGTTTGTGAAAGGGAAAAGTGTGAACTAGCCTGGCCTACGCTGTTTCTCTGTCCCTGTACCTGTCTCAGGGGCCGATGGCAGACTGGTGGGTCTGGTGAGGGCTGAGCCTGGCTCCCCCACAGAGGTGGGTCGAGTCTTAGGCTGTCTGGGAGCAGGAGGTGGTGGAGGTATAGTAGGGAAGGAGCTGAGAGGAGCTGATGAGGAGGAGGGGACAGAAGAAAAGGAAGGAACGCTCTGTGCTCTCCAGACACTCGGACATGCTGAGAGAGGAAGATGGGAACAGTGACAGAGAAAAACTAGAATTACGGCTTTGCGGTTGTATCCCTCCGCCAAACAGTTAAGTTGTAGTTTATATCCATGTCTGTCCAGACTCATATCATATATGTAGTGAAGACTTTGAAGGAATAAGGTATAAAGTGTATTTTTTCATAATTAGCGTACTTGATTATGGACAAAAAATATGTTTTGTGAGGTCACAGTGACCTTGACCTTTGATCTATAATCATCAAATTGTAATCAGTTCATCCTTGAGTCCAATTGAACATTTGTGCCAAATTCCCTTAAGGTGTTTCTGAGATATGGTGTTCATGAGAATGGGACGGACAGACAGATAACCTGAAAACATTATGGCTCCAGCCAGGGGCATTAAAGGAGGGTATTAATGAAAAATGCAGAAGAAAAGCATACTAATGCTAACTAACTAAAATAAATACTGCAACAAATACTTAAAGACATTTTTCATATTGTCTTTTCAGACTTTTCAGACAGTTAGCTAACTCGCTTTGCGGTTGTCAAGTTAGCAGTTAGCTTGTGTCAGACAAACAACTGGCAGGCAGTGAACAGAACTGAGAACCTCCCAGTTAAACTTTTACGCACATAATACTCTTTTAAGCTTGTTACAGTAAAAGCTCTGACTTGAGACCTACAGGATTCAGGGCTGCTTGGCAGTTCCCCTTCTCAGCCTGTGAAGCTAACGTTAGCTCAAGCAGCTAAAGAGCAGAGCTATCAACAGTATCGTAAGGAACCATGGTAGTGTCATATGACTTTTGGGCAACTGCCACTACTAACTAATGATAATACTGATACTAAAGGAAAGCTAAATTGCAAAATTTCCTGTGGAAAAAGTTTAGTTGGCTAAAAAAGTTTAGCTAATTCTCAATGGAAACTAGCTGATTTAGCTAGAACAAGTCTGGTTTGGAAAAAGAAGAACCTCCACAATATGTTTGTGTTAATGACTGGTAAAAACACATCTTGTTTATTTTAGAGGAAGCAATCATAATTTAAATTGCACTTGTAATATTTGAAAAAAAAATCTATAACTTTGATTATAAAATAACTACTATGTAAACCAGAGGCAAAGTACCCATGCAAAACTCAACGCTAAGTGTTTACTTGTGGTATTCACAATCCAAAGACTGGTATAAAACATATGTACTATATTTTGGATCTTCAGCTATTTAAACTACTCAGTACCTGTTTGTGAAGTATCAGAGAAAGTGGGAGAATGGAGAGATTGATCAGAGGGTGAAGGGGAGAGAGTTGAGGTGGAAAGGGCTTCAGGAGGGGTGAAGGTAGGGAAGACCAGGGCCTCCAAGGCCTCAGCTTGATGGGAGTCACAATGGAAGCTATGGGGCCTTCGAGGAGCTGACATGGCCACTAAAAAGACAGCAGGGGTATATTCAGGAAGTGGCACAAAGAGAAGAAGAAAGGGAAGAAGTGGGAAGATAAATTAAAAAGACAGGAAAATGGTGAGTGAAACTAGACAGATAGACAGATATAAGTATATTGGTTTGGCAAAATTCTCCATCTCACCCTACTTTTAGCAAATGTAACATACATAAAATAGATAAATGAGGTATTACTCTATTAACTTTCTAAAAAAAAATGTCATTTTGGAGAAATATTTTGCTCCGAAGGAATAGTTCATCATTTTGTTTTCTTTCCAACAGTGAGATGAAAAGATGGATACCACTTGTGTCAGTTTGTTAAGTACGAAGCTGGAGTGGGGACATGGTTAACCTAGCTCAGTATAATGACTGGAAGCAGGGGGAAACAGCTAGCTTGGCTCTGTCCGATGGACAGATAACATATAAACACCTGCCAAAGTACTGAGGTAGTTCCTGCTACAGTAGGTGTCTCCAGGGTCACATTTTGCCATGATGACACACACACACACACACACACTCACAAGGTGAAGACAGTACCAGCTACACTGTCACGGCTGGGAAATATCAATCTGAAAATCTCACTCTCAGAAAGAAATCCAACAATTATATTTACAAAATGTTGAACTATTCCCCAAAAACAAATTTTTAGAATTCAGGATATTTACTCAAAATATTGGCCACAAGCAGTTTCATTTGAAAAACTGCAACTGCTCTGCACTCATATGGTAATTTCAGTATGATGCACAATTCCCTCACCACCAACCAACCTGCTGCTCTCAGTTTCTCACCTGCTGTCACCTGCTGTCATTTCAAATTAAATAAAATTCCAATAAATGCCTAGGAGTTATGCCCTTTGAGACACTGAAAGGCTTTTAATGTGAAAAATCTGCACAGAAAATGTTGAGTTATTAATGATCTATCAGCAAACAAAAGCAGCACATTGAAACCAATGAAAATAATAAGTAAATGTAAAAAGTACTTATAATATAATATGGTAAAATATACTCAAATATACTTATAAATATATTTATTCTAAAACATAAGCTAGGCATCTCAAATAAAAGTCTAGTTCTCTGCAGTTGAAGTTAAAGGCCACACCAAAAGATTTTTGCATTTACTCCATCTACAACAAAGTATTAGGTAAAGCCCACTGTGCTTAAAGTTGAGGAAGTTTTATTAATTGTCAAATCAATGCAATCCTTCAATCTTCGTTACAACTCAAGAATTTATATTCAAACTAAACTACATTTGATCTTCAACAACCCACTTCAGAGTTGTGTTTCAAAACATCAACATGTGGACCTGGAACTGGAGCAACAGGATGCTTGGAATGATTATTAAATGCATCTCATATTCATGGTAACCATACAGAGTGGTGTGAAATAATGTGAGCCCAAAGAGACAAGAGACCACACAGGATGAGGAATATCTGTTCACCTGATCCGGTACTGGGCTGGAAAATTTTGGGAAGTGCAGGAGGGTGAGCACGTGTAAAGGCCGGTAATGAGTAGGCATAGGCGGAAGGCCGAGCCTGCTGGTTAGTGCTTGGTGGTCGTTTGTGGGTTCGCGATAAAGAGGATGGAACAGAGGGGTCTGGGGGTTCAGGCAGAGGAGGACGAAATGGGGCCGAGATGGTGGAGGAAATACCAGAGGACGTTTTCCAATCCATCTCTGAGGTTACTGAGTGGAAGATAAGAGATGAGACGGATGGTGACCAGGTGAAGTGGAAGAGTGGACAGTGATAATCAGATTAGTGTTCAAAACAATGAAACTACAGACACAAAAAACCTTCAAATTCTGCTGTTTTCATGTAAAACTACATTAGGTTACCTCGGTGAATATGAATGATATGTATGAATTACATATGTCAACACAGTAAGTGCTCTAGATGGAAAACTGTGACCGATTACGACCAATCAGGGAGGAGGATGGGTAAACTAGGAAACAGAAAGATACCTGCGGGGCCTGACTCAACTGCAGGCCTCCAGGCCAGATCATGTATTCTTGCAGTAGGAGGGGCAGAAGCTGTTATAAGAAGAGAAAGAGAACAGCAGACAGAGAGATTAAAAGAAAAGGGAAGTGAGATTTCAATAGGAAACAAAAGAGGAAGCAGAAGTTTTAGAAATAAAAGTGGTCACAGAGAAATAAAAAGGTGAGAAGGGACATCCTCGCCTCAGTCCTCACAGCTGATACAGAGCTGAGGCAGCAGGGACAAAAGACCTGACCCACCTGGCAGGGCTTTGGATCGCCTTATCCTGAATTAATTAATCTTCTAAATCAGGGGCAGAACTCTTTATTTAGAGCAGATTTCTTTAGAGACATGTGCAGGTTAATGCTGCTGTTTGTGTGCTAGTGGTTGTCTCTGTGAGATGTTGAAATTAGACTGGAAACATATTAACACAGACATTACATCACACTATTTAGGCAACATTTACAAACACAGATTTCAGTAACAAAAAAAATTGGTAGTTCAGCAAGGCAAGATATAACTATATAAATATCATGGCTGCTATCTTTGCCAGGTCTGTCTTGTACAAGAGATTTATATTTCAATGGGACTTCCTGGTAAAATAAAGGAAATAATAATGTGAAAAATAGTAATATAATAGTAATTATATAAATATATTTTGGGTCTTCATATATTCACAGCATACCTCCCTCTTACGTAACCTAAAATTATAATTACAAATTACAAAACGTAAAATTATTAAATGATCTATTATTAAATTATGGTTAATAATTAAATTCAATTGAATTTATTTATTTATTTAATTTAATCCATTTTAATCTAATATTTATTAAATGTAATTATCAATTTAATTAACTTTTTTATTATCTAAAATATGGTAACTTTATTAAGCATAGCATAAACTTAAATAATAAACTAGATTTTAACTTGACGCCTCTCAACACAACAGATCCTCAGTTTCACCTTAAGACCCCATCAGTTCAGTTTATAGTTTTAGTGTTAGACCACCAAACTAATATGCAGTTAATTAAATGACCATATACTGACTCCACAGTACATTCAAACTGAAAGCAGCGAGAACATCCAAGTCTTTTGTTCCCTAGCACAAAGGAGGAGAAGCTGATGAACGCAGTGGCGGATATCATCCTTTATGACGTGTCCCTGTTTGTCTACAGGGACTTAAATAAACAAACGACATCTGACACTGTAGGTGTTCCAGGTGAGTTGGTCAAGTGTAGACTATAATGCATTTTGTGAAAATAGGAGGGAATCACATGCTAACTAGCGCCATAGCATGCAAAACAGTGCTGCTTGACAACTTGAACGTTAATATTGCTAAGATTTCATGTGGTTAACTTATACGCTACTTGTGGTCAGTTGGCACAAAGATTCTGGTTGACATCTACTTGATTTGTGGGCCGTTTAAAAACAGTTTGCAGACGGATCAAACTTGCTAACTGTCTGTTTCATCCATGTCAGAGTGTCCACAAACCTCAACAGCCAGAGCAAATCTTGGTGCCCAGACCCTCTAACTGAGGCCCATTTTGCCCACTGAATATGTGGCACCTGTAAACCACAAGACTGTAGTAAAATCCTACCAGTCATTGCTTTCAAGTAAAACTGAAAGACGGTCATTCAAGCTCTGCTGGTCTTACCAGTGACATGAGCAGCATGTCCAGTTCCAAAGCTGGCCCGTCTCTCCTCTCCAACTTCCTCATCACTGTCATTAAAATCATCCAGATTGCCAATGTCGCTCTGCTTCATGCTCATTAGACTGGCCAAACTCTGCATGTCCTCGTCTCTGTGGAGAATAGAAGAAGAATCCAAAAACATCAGGATTCATCTTCAGAACCTGTACTGGGCTTCAGCTCCCGTTCAGAGATAAAACTACACAGCTTTGATGAATCACTGTTTTCAGTAAATGTTATTGCTGTGCTGCTGAGCTCATGACTTACGTGGCCTTCCCTTCTTTGAGAAACACACAGGACATGGTGAGTTTGAGCGTGGCTTCCACCACTTTGACAGACAGTGGTTTGAGCTTCAGTGTTACATCATACTGGGCCGGCGTGGCACTGGCGTACTTCTTCATGTTGACATCAACTGATGCCAGCACCTTTCTACGGCCTTTTGTCTCCTGATAAACAAATCAAATGGACAGACTTCAAGGCTGAACACAGACAAACTCCTTCTGTCTGAGGATACATTCTCCATCTGAGTCTTCCAATTAAAACTGAACTAAAAAAATTATATGAAACCACAAACAGGGATAACACAGACAGAGCAGACTCACATTTTCAATGACAAAGGTCCAGTCTTTGTCTTCAAACTCCTCTGCAGTTGCTTCCTTTTGAAGAACAAATGTCCATCCAGATTAATCACTGAGCTACTTTCCATCTGTCATCAAAATAATGTATCAGCCACAACTTAACTTCGTACCTTGAAGAGCGTAACAGTGATGTCTAAACTCTCTGGAACATGCCAAACCACCAGGCCTCTGTAGGGGTTCTTGATCCCTGGCTGCCAACTGTGGAGCTGACAGAGGATAAACAAAGGATTCAGTCTCAACAGTTTTGCAATGGACTGTCTTTAAGTCTCTGCAGAGCATTCTTTGAATACAAAGTTTTTCCTTTTGAACCCCATTAAATCCAGAACGTATTTCATAGAATTTTATTTCTACCCCTAAAGCCATGTAGAGGCCATTTTGAATGTTGAGTCTTCTATCTCTCTTACCTTTGTGCTGTGACGTCTGCTCCTCCTGATCCACACCACTCTCAGTTTGTCTGGTTGCCTGAAATCACAGCAGAGCACAAATAACATCAGTGTTTCTATCTTTCATCACTACACCTACTGTACTGATTCTGCTGCTGTCTGTCACTGTGTCCTACATCATAAAGACTCTTCAGAGCAGGAATATTGAGGTGTTGACATTTCTGAGTCAGTTATTTTGAACACTCACTAAAGCTGAGTGTAGATATCAGTGTACTTGAACGCTACTTTTTCATTGCAATGTGGCCATTTCTGGTGGCACTACAACGTGTATAAATTTCACACTGAGAATTTGGACTCTCAAATAAAAGAGCAAAAACTTAATATACAGTGAGTGAAATTGGATGCATCCTGGTAGCCCATTCTAAAAACATCTCTGATCTACTCGTACACTATGAAGCCCTCAGACCCCTCAGGTCACCTGGGACAGGTTTACTTAAGAGTTTTACTCAGTTTACTCAGTCTGTGGTGTGTGTGTGTGTGTGTGTGTGTGTGTGTGTGTGTGTGTGTTTTAACCACTGAAGAGGGGGGTTATTTCTGAGGGAAACTTCGGGTTGTGCCTGATGCAGATAAACCCCACAGTGATGTTGCACCAGTATGGAAAATTCTTTGGGGTTGCTCAAACAGGCTGACCCTCGTATCATCAAAACCTGTACTGCATTTGTGTCTGTCAGAAAAAGAGGTTCGGTAGAGCCTCAGAGCCAAGAGTGAAGAGAAAGAGAAAGTTTTCAATTTCATGCAATCTTAACATGTCCCTTTTAAAGGTCCATATAGTGTAAAGGTAGATGTCCACATGTTGTTTGATTATAAAGCAGGTCTAGGTTCTATATTAATACTGTGAAAGTATCAAAGCCTCAGTCCACAGAGAAATGCACACAGCCTGTATTCAGAAACTGAGCCTTAAAACCAGCCGTCAGGACTTCAGGAACTTTGTGATGTCACAACAAAGCAGTCGCTGCCGTCAGTCATGCCCCAAGCCACCTGGACCCACCATCCAACCTTGCAGGATTTGGTTTCTCTGAGTGTTTACCTGAAATCTGCTAGATTTTTATTGGATCACTCAGAAAACAGTCAGCCAATCAGAAGAGAGGCTAAGAGCCTCATCTCTTCTGATTGGCTCACTGAGCTGTTGTCCAGAGCTCTTGAGAGAAGCCTGAGAGAGGAGATGTAAAACTACACTGAGATGGTTTTTGGTTCTTAAAATGACAAATATTCTTCTTATGGATCAACACTTCAAATAAAACACAGGAGAAGTATAAAGTATCGGACCTTTAAATGTTTATTATTTCTTCAAATTTGTTTTTATCGTCTGTCAATGCAATTTTAATGTCATCTTTATTTGTAATGTACTTACATGAAGCTGTAAAGCACTTTGAATTACCTTGTGTCTAAATGGTGCTGTGTGAATAAACTTGCCTTGCCTACAGTCTACAGCCAGCAGCTCTGTCTGGCTGTATATTATGCAAATATTTGTTCAGAGCTAAATGCTAACATTAGTATGCAAATATGCTCAAAGTGACAAAGTTAACATCATTTAGAAACTCATGTTTAATGTGGTCACTATCTCAGTTTAGTGGACTAGTACAGTAACATTTACTGAATAGCAGCTAAGGTGAGTGGAACTGCCATTAAAGTTACAGGTATTTGAACAGAAGTCAAAATACTAATAAAGTTTTGATCTGATGGAGCACTAGAAAATTCAGGAGATTTATCAGGAATTCATCCTGTGGAAAACACAAAGGTCTGGACCAAATCAAGGCAATCAATCCAATAGTTTGTCAAGACTTTGGACCAAAATCACAACTGTAAATATCATGGTGGAACCAAAGGTTAGTAGGATTAGTCACCTGGGGACCATAAACATCTGCACTAAATTTCACAGTATTCCATATAATAGTTGCTAAGATATTTCAGTTGGCACTAAAGTGGTGAACTGAGCCTTACTGTGGCTAGAATACACTACTAATCATGTACGTACTTATTTTCTTTTATTATATGTGTCCTCTTGGTGTTGTTTTATGGCTGCATCAACCCGCTGTTACCACTGCAATAAGTTAATTATCATCTAATTTCATTTCAGTCTGATGACAGGGTCAGAGGAAGAGCAGGGGCCCAGGACATGATGGTTTGTCAAAGACAATCGACAGAACACAGACACACACACTCATCTGTGTGCCGTCAACACACTGAGGGGAGGAGCTCGGGACGAGAAAATGAAAACCTTGTGACACTGATAGAAAGTGTGACTCCTGAGGATAAACATCTCCGCTCGGATGTGTGTGTGTGTATGAGAGAGAGAGCGAGAGAGAGAGAGAGAGAGAGAGAGAGAGTATCAAGATACTGGAAACACTGCAAATACATATACGTTTTTTGAGTAGTGAGAGACTTCCTGTTCTCTTTCCAAAACTATTCCTCCTGCATATGGAGTTTGCTCACCATCAGGAGAGGCAAACCAGGGAAATGGGGCCTCTGCTGCTTGTGAAGCATTTAGGGGACATCTGTAAATTTTAGGGTCTGCCAATAGTCTGCATGTGTGTGGGTGGATGTAGGACACCCCATCCATCACTTTGAATCCAGAGATTTGACTCAGACTTTTTAGCAGCTTGTTGTGTGCACACTATACACTGTACACACTAATACTTTATACACTAACACTGTACACACTAACACTGTATACACTGAGGCTGTACACACTGAGGCTGTACACACTGAGGCTGTACACACTAACACTGTATACACTGAGGCTGTGAGCCACTGTGTATGAAACACAGACAATGTAAACATTATTAGTATATAAACTATGACCACAGAAACCATTATCTGTGATTTGTGTGGTCGGTAAAAGGAGTTAAAACAGTATTAAAACAGTATATCTGTATTTATCATAGGTCACCATGATAGTTCTTGAACTTGGAACACTTGTCGTGGGGTTATCAGTGGCGATCCTTGATTCTAGGGGCCCCCAGGAAAAGAGCCCCATCCAAGCCCATCAAAGAAACATCCACATCCACCCACCCGAATGCAGACTCTTGGCAGACCATAAAATTTACAGACATCTCCTAAATGCCTCACATGCAGACTATCAGTAAATGATACAATTTACAGATGCCCCCTAAACGCCTCACAAACAGACTCAGTAGCTGCTACAATTTACAGATGTCCTCTAAACGCCTCAAATGCAGACTATTTGCAGATGCTACAACTTACACATGTTCCCTGAATGCCTCACATGCTACATACTAGCTACAGCACACAGGGGCCCATTTAGGGATGCTTTGAGGCAGCATCAGTGCACTGCACTAGTGTCTTTATGGGAGGTTTAAGGGGGTTTATAGTTGTCATTCCAAAATGTGCCTATATGAGGGGCCATCAGAGGCCCCTTTTCCTCTTCAGGGCCCCAAACATTTACCTGGTTTGCCTCTCCTGATGGTGTGCCTCTGTGAGTGATGGCAACTGAGCAAACTGAGATACTGTTGAGAGTTTTCTTTGGTAGATTGTTTAACAGCTTGGCTCTTATTTGCGTGGTTTTGGTTGGTGAAGACAAGAAGTTGTGACTAGTGTAAGTTCATCATTAGAACAACATGACAACACTGCTAAAAGCCCTACACACTGTGCAATAACAAACTCATTAAATGTCATACTGTTTCAGATGGGTGGAGTGGACATGGTATTAGCAGCAAAGGGGTCTGGAATTACAGTTAAATAGATAATGCATAGAGAAGCAGGCCGCATGGGTTCAATAAAATCGTCACACTCTGTGTCAGACTCGGTATCACTTGGCAGATGTGTGGACAGATTTTGACCCTGTTTTCACACCTGAATCTGGTTGGACAGTGACAGCCCAATCAGAGGCTGTGGAAAATAATTGTAAACATTATGTGTACATTTGTATACATAACACAACAGGGTTACGTATACAAACCGACCTGGGTCACTGAAGATCTTGAAGATCTACTCTCCACGTCTGCATGTGGTTTTTCACTATTTCAGCTTTTCTCTTGCTCTTTTCATGACCTCATTCTCATGACCTCAGTTTAATGTCACCGACTGGAGGATGAGAGCTGTCAGCTGTTTATCTTGAAGAACCATCTCCTAATATTCAGTGCAGTGGATGCGAACACAGATTAATTCACATTTTCTTTTTCAGGTATTATTAAGCTTCTGAGAACATGTATTCATTTGGATGGAAGCTTGACTGGTGACAGCAGACTTTTCACCCAGCTTGACTTCAGCAAAGCCTGACTATAAATACTCTTGTGTCAGTCATGCTCAGGCCTTTACCCAACGACTGCTGTCAAAATCCAGCACAGTTTAAACACATTTCAGGTTCTTGTTTCTTTCAGTTTCACCTAAAATGAAACTGGTTTGGATCATGTTTACATTGAGTACAAGTCTGAAAATTAAAAGCCACATTATAATAAACCAGAATTATCCTTACACATCTACTTCTAGCATAGGTTCAATCCCAAACGTATTGAATGATTATTGTCTTATTGGCCTGCTGGTCAAACTGTAGTGACAACAGAGTCTGGGCTGGAGAGAACAGAGAGAGTGAGAGACAGAACAGAAATAGACGCCCGTCACGCTGAACTTCACAGAGGCTTAATAGCAATCCTCCACCTGCTGCACTATTTATCACAGACGTGTTTTAGTGTTGTTGCAACCGCGACCTACAAGTGTACTACAGTGTTTTTCGCTCCTGTAGTCTGCAGATTAGTGGTTTGCTGAGAACAGGAGAGAGTAAATGTCACACACACAGGTAACACACTCACATCAGGCCTGGTGCCTGTAAATGACTCAAGTGTTTGTATTCATCAGTAGGAGGTGTTTGGGGGAGTTTTCCCAGACTGCCTCCACTCCCTTGATTGTCCTCTAGTCTCAACAGAAGCGGTTTTTGCTAATCAGTTCAGGGAGACCGCCCGTCCAGCTGATCCACATTTTACACATTCTTTTCATAGGCCGTTGAAAACACAAGTGCACTGTTTGTGATGCCATACGTCACCAGTGAGAGTTATTTCCTGCGAACCCCTGACAAACCCATGCTTCTTTTTAGGACTGTAGGACTCCAGGAAGTGACTGCACATGGGTGTTGTCCACCAATAAATAGTTAAGTTCAGTATGCTTCATCAGAACTGTCAGATAGCTTCAGAAACTCGCTCTCTGCAGCTTTCCAACATCAGATTGTTTGGAGGTGAGAAAGTACACTGGGTTTGAACTACTCTTCTTTTCTTTTGTTACACATCTATTTATGGCTCTTTTCATGTGAACAACCAAGTGCAACACTATTAACATCTTCCTGAAGAGACCGTCTGAATATGTCCGCCTTTATCCTCATTTATAAGAAAAGGTCCCATCTCCCTGCTCCCTATGACCAGACACTCTTGAGGGTGTCCATACGGATCTTGTATAAATCTAGCAGCAACCGCCAGAGATGAAAGATGAAGCCAACACTGAAGAACCAAAAACTGCAGTTCCTCCAATGACCACTAGAGCCTGGCTCCAACAGTGAGTCAATTTGTTGGTTTGTGCCTTTAAGTAAAATTTATGAGCTGCTCAGTCATTGCTAAATACTGAGCCAGAGTGTTTACTTACTACATACATACAGTATATGAGTGCATTCAGACCCCTTCATTTTCTTGACTGTCCAGTCTCCCTGTCCCCCCCCCCCCCGGCC
>NW_019525247.1:699625-706381 GCF_002814215.2 Seriola lalandi dorsalis
GCCTGATGCTGCCTCCACCATGCTGCACTGTAGGGATGGTGTTGTTCAGGTGATGAGCAGTGACATGACTCTTAGAACTGAGACCAAACAGTTCAGTCCTCATCAGACCAGAGACTCTGGTTTCTCTCAGTCTCAGAGTGCTTTAGCTGCTTTTATACAAACTGACCCTGAGGAGAGGCTTCGTCTGGACTCTGACATAAAACCCAGATCAGTGGAGAGCTGCAGTGATGTCCAATCAGCTGAGTTTACTACAGGTCCGTTGTAGAAAGCTGATGTACAAGGTGTCAAGGGAAATTTGCTAAATTAGTAAATTAGTATATACACTAGAGGGTAATGAGGTAATGAGTAACAGGTGTGCAGGTGGGCGGGGAGGTCAGGTTATGCAGGTGGCAGGATCACTGAGGTACCTGTGAGGTAAGTGGGTCTGCAGCCAACAGGAGATGTTGATTAAAGGCAAAAAGAACAAGAGGCAGATCAGAGAGGAGGGAAAAAAGAACCTGACAGACCTGGAAGGTGGGATGAGTCCTCGTGATCATGGAAAGTCGAACTGCACATGGATTGATAACCCTCGAGATGGGGAACGGGCCAATGAAAGGGGGAGCAAGTTTGCGGGATTCCCGGGTGGATAGCCAGACCTTTGTCCACAGCGGTAACTGGAAGCAGGGGTCCGCCAAGGATCACCATTCTCATACAAGTTATGACGGAGGATTTGATGGAATTCAATTTGACTACTTGGATTTTTTTTTTACCTCTTTTCTTGACTTTGTGAGTCATAATTTTGACTTGACAATGAGTATTTTAATTGTCATTGTTCATATTCAATTTGTTTTTTTTTTCTTTTCCTGGTGGAAACTGACAAGAAAGCCAGAAAACAAGTCTCTTAGGATCCGCCAAGAAAACACAAGAAATGCTTAAAACCACCTTAAGAAACCACAAAGACCTTCAGCTCAGAGATCCCTCTAGAAAAATAAGCAACCACCCTGACTTCCCCATACATTTTATTGTAATATCATTTACTGTTGTCTACGTGTGGATCATAACTGTAGTACAGAGCAGGCGAAGGGTATCAGTTCTTACACCCTGTGGTTAAACACACAGGACGGGACCAGGAGCAGAAACATGCTGATACTGGTCGGTGTGTATGATACGTCTTGGAGATTGCATAAACAGA
The DNA here is from genome assembly GCF_002814215.2 of Seriola lalandi dorsalis. Lineage (NCBI taxonomy): Eukaryota > Metazoa > Chordata > Actinopteri > Carangiformes > Carangidae > Seriola > Seriola lalandi. Next base: position 700,797 of record NW_019525247.1, read on the forward strand.
GAGACAGGAAGGTGGGCCACTAAACAAGCCAGGGCTGGAAGAGTGGAAACACATGCTGACTGCACCGTGAGTAATGGATAATGGCACTAAAGGAACTCCTGCCGCACCAAGACCGACACTGTCAGACCATTAGCTCAAACACTAACAGAGCAACACACAGTGAGGCCGAAGTGGTCACTGAGGATTCTGACTTATATCATGACATCAGGATAAGGACCCCTTTGATGGAATTCAATTTGACTAATTGGATTTTTTTTTTACCTCTTTTCTTGACTTTGTGAGTCATAATTTTGACTTGACAATGAGTATTTGTATTTGTATTTGTATTTGTCACATGCCAAGGTACAATGTACAGTTAGCAAAGCAGTGAAATGAGGGTCGGACTGAGCAGACTGTGCACGACTGCAAAAATTAAAAAAATTAAAAAGTCCTAAATTATGAAATATATTGCACATGGCAGGAAATGTAGTGAAATATAAATATAATCAAATATTGGCCCAGGCCTAGTTACACTCTCCCCTTCTAAACTGCATCAGTCACACACTGCCCCTCCCACCACCACAAGTAAACTCTCTTCTTGTGGGAAACACTGAGAACCCATTAACACAAAAAACCAGTATGTCGACTTTGTTTTAATATTGTTCAGGATATTTTAATATTTTTGTCACTTTCCAATTCTAATTGTAAATATTGGACATATGTAATGTTATTTAAATATTCTTAAGAATTAGTTCATTGTTCTTTGAATCAGTGTACTTGTATTATTATGCTGTTATATTATCATTGTATCAGTGGCATGAAATGGTCTTGACAATAATAAAACAATAATATCATTTATTGCAGAGGTATTGAATGACAATTCAAAGAGGTACAGTTAGACAAAATTTCCTCATGCGACCTCAGCTATGACAGTTTAGCTCAATAAACATCCATCACAACTTCCCAGAGCCCAAGGTGACATTAAAGTGACATCAATAACTAACATGGCACAACAACTGCTCTGGGGCCCCAGATCCTTAGAGGCTTAAAGCCCTGGGTTCAGTGTGTATCACTTGGTTTTTAGTCATTGTAGAGCCCTGTGTCCAATAACCACCTTAGTTGATATCTTGATGAAATGGAGCATATTCATTAATACATTTGTAGGGGACAGTTTATCAGGGGCCAAACAATAAATCCAACCATGGGTGATGTCTACAAATCAATTTAAAAGCCAAGGTAAAACAGAGAAGCAGCAATGGAAGAGCTGGAACCAGAGAATAAACTAATCATTTTACTCTTACGTCATCATTCAAAATTGTTGTCAATTTTTGTGTCGACTGACTAATCAGTTAATTGTTTCAGCAGTTCAAACCAGATACCAAACACTAAGCTGACACATCGGAGGAGCGTGACTCTGTTGTGGGCAGATTACCAAATGAGCAAAGTGGGTCACTGCTCTTACAGTTCTCATACACCCAGGGCCATGTGTCAACATGGGTAAATTAGTTTTTACTTATTTGTTTAATTGCAAGTCAGGTGTTTTTTGGGGGGGGGCTTTGCATCACTAAAGTAAATAAATCAATAGAAGTAAACATGAAAAACTGAGTAGAGATAATGCTCTAGCCCAGGCTAATACAGCCACAGTGACTAGTCAGAAATTTTCTTGGGGTGGCCTATGGGGGGAAGTAGAATTTATGACCTCATTGTTAAAAATCCTGGCTGCAGCCCTGCTGCTGGTGCTGATGGTGCTGCTGGTGCTGATGACCACATCCTCTCTCCTCTAACTGGCCTTCCAGAGATTATCACTCATCCTCACAGCCCGGTTACTTTTCCAGTCATGAGTCCTAATAAACAGAATGCTTTACCACATGGTAACAACTACATAGGCTGAATATTAAAAAAAAAGAAAAAGAAAAAGAACGAAAGAAAACGCGGAAGTGATGGGGCGTGCTCTCTCTCTGGAGAAAAATATGGTTCTTTACCAAGGAGCGTCACCAGACTCTGACAAAATCCACCAGACTGCGTGTTGAACTCAAGATGTACATTTTCAAAATAGCAACATCCTGACATGACTCTGAACGTCTGCCATTTTGTTTTGTGGCGTATATAAGTTTACCAAAAGAAAAATGTTGATATTGGATGGAGTTTGGCATCACTTGCTCTTAAGGCGGTAAGTCCCTTTAACACCCGGAGAGAAGGCGTTATATAAACACAGCACCTGTCCTGTGTGTCAGATAAATGAAGTGTTATAGCATCACTTACCATTTATTTGTGCACTCCACCATCAGTTCTTGAAAGGAGGCAGCGAACTGGAACTTGGACGCTTTCTTTCCGACCCGCTGGAGCCGCTTCCACACCGAAGTCATGGTCGGACCTGTCGAATAACTCTCTCTCAAAGACGTGATAAACCGACATTAACCCGGAGGAAACGTGTGTCGCCGCGTCCGTGTCCCTTTGCTGGGACTTCACCGGAGAAACTCCACTTGCTCCGCTGACAGCTCCTCTCTAGCGGCGTGTGACCCGCTCCTCACCGGCGTCCAGTCCTCAGACAGGCTGCAAAACAAACACACGCCTCACGTCAAAGCTCAGAGTCAGACTAAACGCGATACACCGGAACACGTATGATTACAACTTTCAAAATAAAAGCCTTGTTAAATGCAGTTAACCATAGAAGCAGAGGTGTGGACAAGGAGCAAAACGTCCGGGTTCACACCAGAGGCATTTGAGCTAAACAGTTTTACTATGATGTAAAATCCAAGGTTCTCTCCACAAATAGAACTCTGGGAAATGAAGGCTGATTATTATAAACTGGCCTCAAAGTAGATAAATTTAACATTTTGAGTCTAACAATACTGGAGCTTATGAAACACTGTAAGTTATGAATTGAAGAATATTATAGGTATATATTAGGTCTTTATTTCCTGATAAATATCTGGCCCATACTATGCAAGATTACAAGATACTACTATTTATAAAACATGAAAAAAATGTAACACGAATCATCTGATAACACACAAACAAAAAGAACAAAAAGAAAGAGGTATCACCTCTAATTTTACAATATGGAAAAATGTTTTCTACATATATAATATATTATTATTTCATCCTAAATGTAATCACTGTCTGTCAGCTACTACAGATTCTCTGAACTAAAAAAAAAAAAATATTAGTCTGATGTTATTAGATGACGTTATTACTTCTAGGCATGTTCTGTTTAATAAAGGTTAAATCATAATCAGAAGATTGATCATTAAATCTAAATGAATTCATTGTTGTATTTCATCACTAAAAACATTAACGGAATTACTTTTTCACCTGAAGCTTAGTACTTCCTGTTTCACCAGAGTTTATTGTGGGGGGCTTGACGTAACTCAAACGGTTACAGGGCCATTTGCTTTACACGTCCCAGCTACAATGATTGTGCAGGATGATCTAATAATAACAGGATGCTGTTGATATGTGAAACTTTAGACAAAGTCACCCAAGCATAAATCTGCTGATAGCTAACGGTTGTTTAGCTGGAGGCCTCAGGCTGCTGTATGTCCCTATAGGTGAATATCTCTTTAGTATTAGGTAAACAGACTTTATAGAATAGATATACAGACAATGTTATAAGAAACTTTCTCGCTGCCTGAGTCAGACTGCTGTAGGTGACTCGTCAGGCCTGTACACACACCTAACAGAAAGACAAACAGTGATTACTCATGAGTTCCCATGAAGATGATGTTGAGGGATATTATTAAGAAACCAAATCCAAAACAGAAATTACCTGTGAGCCTGTCGGGTAAAGGCCCCCCTGTCACGAGCCCCCTTCAGCTGGAGGGACTTTTCCAGTTTAGCTCTGAGTCTATTTATAATCTCTCACTGACACGTAGAGCAGCTGGGAATATAATGTTGCCTCCAAGAACACAGATAAACATCCTGTTCACACCATTAATGATAAAGTTATTTTGAAGATCTCATATCAACAATTTATATTTTCATTTCATACAAAATCATTATTGGTGTAAAAGAGTAAAAGTGTAAAATTGCAAATTTATATGATTGAATTATTCTTAATTAGAGGCTGTAACTAACACGCTCTCTAATTGGATCCTGTTTTCATCTACTGTAAGAAAAAAAGAAATATCTGTGTGACACCTCCACCAGCTCCTGAGGTAAATATCTCCACCATGTTCTCCAGCTGCTCTCTGACTGTCTGCTGTTTCAGTTAGTGAACACCAGCTTCATCAGAGAGTCTTAAAGTGGTGAGACTAAACTCAACAAAGTGGGTAAGTAGGTTACTTTATTTGTACCCATAGGTATACGCTTCGTCCAGAAGCAAGAAGCTGAAATTCACTGAGTCGTGATTTAAAGTGGCGCCAGCTCTGTACTGTAACTGTCTGGTGTACAGGGATGCTGGGTTAAGCTGTGACTCACCAATTAGCTGACTGGACCATTTAACAATTTGATTCAGAGAATTTCTTCTCTTTAAACACAGATTTCCACCAGAGAAAAAGATCAAATTGATTCAACAAAAGCAGGTAGAATAAGATCAACATGTCAGTTTTGTGTCACTGATTGTCAGTTATCATATCTTTAGTCTTAGATATGTTCAGCTGAAGGCAGGACTCCTCACACTACTTGGCAGTGTCTATGACCGGGCCGTGGCTGGAGCCTGCTGACAATAACAGTTTACAGGTGCTGGCCGTAAAACCAGATCAGTGAGCTGAAAGAAGCTAAACCCCAGTCACGAAGTCAGGAGATGAGTCTCTCTCTGTGCATCACTGCTCTCACATTACAACCTCTGATTAGTGCAGTTTTAAACAGCTTTAATTACACTTCTACATAACTGATGGAAACTTGATGCTTCCAGTATTTTATAACACGAGCAAACTGAGGTTTGTGTAGAATACAGGTTAAAAAGGTCATCAGCATTTTGTGAGCTTACAAAGTTTGCAGTGTTTGTATATCGTTCTGTCCTTTTGACACAGTCTTTATGAATAAAGGTTATTGATAACTGCAGATCATTTTATAGTTTGATGATGCAGTACATTTTTGGGCCAGGATCTTTAAAGTTCACCTCAGCTCTGACCACAGCTCTCTTATAACCTGTCCTGAGAACTGGGTCAGTGACTGAATGTGGTCTTATCTGGTTCCAAACACTCAATACATCGCAGGGAGGATTGTTTACATCAGTCGTGCACCTCAGAAATAAGACTTTTGTTTTGGAGCTGCATTAGGCAGCTGTCTGTCTTTTCTCACTGCACATGCTGATATGATCAGAGAACACAATGATCATTCTTTTCCACAGCGTAGCATACATGAATGTCAGGCTTCATCACACTCCTTGTCTGGAGTTGGAAAACAATAAATGGATGAATAATGATATTTTAAAAATAAAGTCAACATAGAAATATTGTTTCTGTGCTAATAGAGACGTGCTGCAAAGTGTGTCTTCATAGAATCTGACAGGACTGACTGAGAGGACGGAGACACATCTTCAGGTCTGTTAGTAAGTGCACGTAAAAATACTTGCATTCGAGTAAATTGTCAAATTAAAAGAAAACCTACAAGGACAACATTAAACCACTGGAGTTATAAGTTATAACTGAAATTAAAGCCTC
>NW_019525247.1:706431-707785 GCF_002814215.2 Seriola lalandi dorsalis
GCAGGGAGGATTGTTTACATCAGTCGTGCACCTCAGAAATAAGACTTTTGTTTTGGAGCTGCATTAGGCAGCTGTCTGTCTTTTCTCACTGCACATGCTGATATGATCAGAGAACACAATGATCATTCTTTTCCACAGCGTAGCATACATGAATGTCAGGCTTCATCACACTCCTTGTCTGGAGTTGGAAAACAATAAATGGATGAATAATGATATTTTAAAAATAAAGTCAACATAGAAATATTGTTTCTGTGCTAATAGAGACGTGCTGCAAAGTGTGTCTTCATAGAATCTGACAGGACTGACTGAGAGGACGGAGACACATCTTCAGGTCTGTTAGTAAGTGCACGTAAAAATACTTGCATTCGAGTAAATTGTCAAATTAAAAGAAAACCTACAAGGACAACATTAAACCACTGGAGTTATAAGTTATAACTGAAATTAAAGCCTCGCAGTTGTATGTATATATATATATAATTCCTGGGCTCAGAACAATAGAACAAAGATAATAATAGATATTAAGATAAATAATATGACAAAAGGTAGCATATACAAATAAGATATGTTTAGGCCAAATATAGAGCCTTGTGGGACCCCACATGACGAAACACTCCCAGCTTCCAGGTCAGTCCCTCGTGTTTCCTTGAATGGCTTGAACCCTCCCTGTCAGCATCCTCCATCCCCTCAGCTCTGCTGGCACCCTGGGAAACAGCTGCATCTGGCCAAGTAAAAATAAGGCAAGAATGGCGGAAGAGCAGACGGGAGTCTCCACATCTGGGAATAGCAGTTTTTTAAAGTTGGTGTTTTGCCAAAGCTCCGTCATGGTGATGTTATGTTTATCTTAGAAACTATTCTGGGAGTTGCATTTCCTGATGCCTGTGGTTCAGTGACAGCTCTGAAAAGCAGGGGGTTAGGTCAGAGATGGGGGTTGGAGTGGAAGGGTGTCATGGTGGTAACTACAAGGTAAAGTCATTCTTAAACAATCCACTTCCTGCCTGCAGGCTGAGGCCACCCGTTGGTTGGTGTGCTTCCTGTTTTGGAGTCCAGGGCATTGCAACGTACAATGAGTCTACATTTGACCAGTATACAAGGCCAATGTCAACATGTTTATGTTCTACTTCCTCATTACATTAATGAACATAAAGATACTGAGAAGTGGTACGAAACCTCAGCTGTGAGAAAACAATGTTTATAAATCTCAGTCTACTCCTGATTACTGGAACAAGAGTCATGTGAAACCTGAGCTGCATTTTTACTGCAGCTGGTGACAGATGAGACAAAATAGTTTTGAATTAAAGTTAAAGTTATAGTCTGTAACTTTTCCACATGAAAACATCTAAAACCTATTAGACCT
>NW_019525247.1:707835-783960 GCF_002814215.2 Seriola lalandi dorsalis
AATTCCTGGGCTCAGAACAATAGAACAAAGATAATAATAGATATTAAGATAAATAATATGACAAAAGGTAGCATATACAAATAAGATATGTTTAGGCCAAATATAGAGCCTTGTGGGACCCCACATGACGAAACACTCCCAGCTTCCAGGTCAGTCCCTCGTGTTTCCTTGAATGGCTTGAACCCTCCCTGTCAGCATCCTCCATCCCCTCAGCTCTGCTGGCACCCTGGGAAACAGCTGCATCTGGCCAAGTAAAAATAAGGCAAGAATGGCGGAAGAGCAGACGGGAGTCTCCACATCTGGGAATAGCAGTTTTTTAAAGTTGGTGTTTTGCCAAAGCTCCGTCATGGTGATGTTATGTTTATCTTAGAAACTATTCTGGGAGTTGCATTTCCTGATGCCTGTGGTTCAGTGACAGCTCTGAAAAGCAGGGGGTTAGGTCAGAGATGGGGGTTGGAGTGGAAGGGTGTCATGGTGGTAACTACAAGGTAAAGTCATTCTTAAACAATCCACTTCCTGCCTGCAGGCTGAGGCCACCCGTTGGTTGGTGTGCTTCCTGTTTTGGAGTCCAGGGCATTGCAACGTACAATGAGTCTACATTTGACCAGTATACAAGGCCAATGTCAACATGTTTATGTTCTACTTCCTCATTACATTAATGAACATAAAGATACTGAGAAGTGGTACGAAACCTCAGCTGTGAGAAAACAATGTTTATAAATCTCAGTCTACTCCTGATTACTGGAACAAGAGTCATGTGAAACCTGAGCTGCATTTTTACTGCAGCTGGTGACAGATGAGACAAAATAGTTTTGAATTAAAGTTAAAGTTATAGTCTGTAACTTTTCCACATGAAAACATCTAAAACCTATTAGACCTCTGTTTTATATGTTGTTGAGTTGTGTTCTTACATTTTCCCATTTTCTACTGGTTTTAATCTCCTGGTGTGTTTGTTATGGAGAGGAGGACACCTCTGTGGATAATTCAGCTGCTGGTAAACACCTGCTGAACGTCTGGTTCATAAGTTATCAGAGAAACAATCAGAACAAAGGTTAGCATCAATCTCAGCTCAAACACTGACTTTAATATAATTCGACTGACACTGAAGGAATCCAAACCAGGAGGAGCTGCCGGTAATGGTGGTGAAGACAACAACTCTCATGATCCCACGCTATTTCATGACATCACCCAAACCAAAGTTACAGACTGTGTGTTTAAAGTATACTTTTAATACACTTTTAATAAAGGCCGATGGAGTCTTTTTCTACAGTATATGCGGATTTTTAATTTGGTAGTTCTGAACAAGGTGAATATTTTCTGCACTTATGACATTGAGGTCACAACCTCTGTAATGTAAGGCCATAGGATCAGATTCACATCGTGGATGGGGGCACTGGCACCCTGTTTCCTCTCATTTTTCAGGTCCTTTCATTTGTCACCTGTCTGTATCTATGTATATTTACTGTATAAACACCTGAGAGAAAATACTGAACATGAGACAATCACTCATTGTGGGTATGGAGGGGACATGCACTTGATATTTACCACTGGGGGAGTAATCAGATCCCTGCTGATATCATGCCCCACACTTCCATCTATGACCTTTGTAAATATAGCCTGGCTAAGCCAAACACCTGTGAGCTGTCTGTCACAGGCACAGAGAGGGCAACAGGCAGCCAGAGCATATGTCACAATATTAAGAAGGTCACAGAACACCATGCTGTCCCTGCAACCATGATGCAACAGTCTACAGTAAAGTCACATGAATGACCTTTAAGTTTACTCCACATAACATCATATACTATGGAATTACATGTCATCAAAGGACGGACTGTTATATAACTTCAATGATTTTCTTATACTGTGGCAAAGGATTACAATAATGTTTTCATTGTCTTTGCAAACACGTTACTGTGGCTAAAAGCTGAATTGAAAGTGTTTTAATGTACAGTTATAATGGCCATTCAGGGTGATCATAAAGGTGTTTTGGACAGGCTGAAAAATGAAGCCAACACTGAGCTGCAGTTCCTCTAATGACCACTAGAGTCTGTCTCCGACAGTGAGATAGACTCCCATGTTAAAATGTCCAACTTTACAGCAGAAACAAACAAACAAACATTTTACAGCCTGGTACTATAGACTAATGAAAGATGGACGTAGCCTCAGTAACGTCACCCACAGGTTTCTGAAGAGCGGTTCTGAGGCTCAGAGTGAGCTGCGCTGCCACCGCCATCTTGGCAGTGTCTGACTCCGCCCATAACTCCCAGCTAATCCAGAATGGGCAAAGAGGAGGGGCGTGTGTGGAGCTGAGACTACAGTGCATGCCGGTTTAATAACTGTGGCTAGCATACACTCCCGTTAGCATTGTTAGCACAGCTGGGCATCTTGCTTGAAGGCTAACGCAAAGCTAATTCATTTGCTGGCTAATTAGCTTGTTAGGATTGCAGTGGCTTGTTTATACACAGATACTAATGGTTAAATCACTCATGCTGTTAACAACACCTGTAACAGTAAACGTCATGTGACACATTGCTCACGTAAAAATATTGACTGGTGCAGCTTTGAAATTAGCCAAACAGCAGCAATTGTAATAGCAGGAGGCTAACAGTGAGAGTTTTAGTGTTACAGCTGTAACCCAACAGTTCACTTCCCTTGAAGCAACTGTTGTTGATCATGTGACCAAGAACACACTTGCTTTGAGTCTTTGTTGGACGCCTTGTGTGAGAGGCGGCACTGGGGACAACAGTTGTCTGTGTGGTATTTGACACAGTCTCTGACCCAGCTCTGAGGAGGCTCATGTGTCTGATGACCGGCCATCACAAGGCTGTCATGACCACGACCATCATCATCATCATCATCATCGTCATATCTGTGCTTGTGCAGCTGTAAACTGCTGACTGGAGGAAGAGGATAGTGAAGAACCACGATAGTGACTCAGCTGAAAACACAACAGAACAATTCAGATTCAACCGTTTTTGTCATTCCCATATGCAAATGTAATATATATGTACACATATTGATTTTGCATACATGAAATGCATGTACATATAAAATAAAAACATATATGTAAATATTATATTTCACTTTCATATATTGACAATAATAAGAAATTAACAAAAAAAATATAAGCATATTGAATTTTTTTGTGTATGTTGTTTTAATAACCTTGTATATAGATAAATTAAATAGATCATTCAACATATACAATATTTTCGCAACATAACCATATAAAAAAATCATATTGATATTTTTAATGTACATATATAAATTTAACTTTGGGTATTTCATATATGTTATAAGCCTATATCCTCTTTCTATATTTGATAATAATATATCCCTTTACAGATGACATATATGGCAACATGACTCTTGATATAGGGACATATATGTAATTTATTACATGTCTGTATCGGATTGTGATGAAAAAAATTGAATATTTATATTTCTGTCCTCTAGAAACTTTTGCTGTGTTTAGTTCATTTGTTGATTTCACTTAGATTTTTACATTATTTTCCAACATTGACTGAAACTGACGAGTCCTTGTTTTATATTGTGGTTTCTAATTATTAAAATAAATCAGCTTCCTCTGTCTGTGTGTACAGAGAAGAGTCCAGAACATGATTATCCAGGCTCAGCACACACACACACTGACAGAAGGGAAACTTCTAGCCTAGCTCCTAGCTCAGTAGCTCACATATCACATGTTGGGCCTGTCTCATTTACAGCTGGTAAGACAGTAAACAAACACACCTCACAAAAAGAAGAAATAATTCATCACACTTAACTTTAATGGGTGAATTTTGCCACATATTTTCCGACACGTCAAATACACTACATGATAAAGTGTGTGAATTTGGGAGTGTGTGTCCACATACTCTGGACCAGTCACTGCAGTGTGATCAAGTCCTCCGCTCCCTGTTTTACTTCCTGCCTGCACACCACTCACCTGAGAGCTATGCTGACACATGCTGCTACAGCTGCTGTTCACCTCTTCATTTCGTACGCTCCGCCTCCACACGGCCTCCACCTGCAGGCTCTGACTCTGTGTTTCCCTAGGGTGGAGGTGGTTACTGTCATCGCTCCCCGCTCCCTCGCTGTGCCGACCTCAGTGTTCTTCATGTGGAGGTCCGAACTTACACCAAACATTAACACGCTTCATATTCCACTTTCACACGTGAGTCAATTGAGACAGGAAGCTTTTGTAGCAGCAGTCTAATTTTAATTTTGATTATTTATTAATATCATAGTTTTTAATCATTAATATCACAAAGGATCATCTTTGGGGCCAAATCTAACATCAGTGTTATTAAAAACAAGGTGTCAGTTCATGGTTACATCTGCTAGATTTTAGCTCTTAAAAAATGTATATATATTATAGTGACAATGATTGTAGGTAAAATAACAATATATTTGATATAAGAAAGATTTTTCACATGATTCATATGAAAACATGTATCTCCGCCCCCTCGGTGTTAACACTCAGCATGTCGAGGAGGAGATCTAACAAGACTGATGACCTCACGTGTGTGCGCGCGTGTGTGTGTGCGTGTGTGTGTGTGTGTGTGTGTGTGTGTTGCAGGGAGGGGTGGAGCTGGCAGTGCTGGGCACAGGCTCAGATTCATGGCAGCTCCCTCCCAGAGTCCTCAGAGACAAACAGAGCCATAGTAGGAGAAGACACAGCGGGGCCTCTGTTACAGCTCCGGTGTTGACCGTCAGTCAGGGGGTTCATTAAAGCAGCATTCACCACAGATGTACTGATCAGCAGTGTGAGGGAGATCTGCCCACAGTCACTGAGGACAACTTGTATTTCTGTGGTTCATCACTGAAGCTAAAGTGATGCTGGGAAAGTAAATCTGTCTGATTCATTCCGTTTCTGCAATGCTATCAAGTTGCATCATGGGAAGTGTAGGACACACCATTTTTATGCCTGCGCGCCAGCCACAGCCACGGCCAGAGGCATTATGCTTTCAGGTTGTCCGTCCGCCTTCACAGAATTTCTTCAAATTTGGCGCAAACATTCACTTGGACTCAAGGATTAACTGATTAGGTTTTGGTGGTCAAAGGTCAAAGTTCGAGGTCACGGTGATCTCAACTTCACTGTGACATCATAATGTTCTGCAAAAACATTTCTGGCCCTTATTGAATGCTGTAACTTGACTGGTTGGTGGAAGAAACAACCAGGAGGAGGGGATTCTAGTTGAAGCTTGACTAAAGACTCTTGACTCGCTTGACTTGGGACTAAAAGTCAGAATATCTCCGGTGCTTCCCTTGTGATCTCTTATCATGGATCAAAGCTAAATTGCTGTAACAGCCCTTTAAATCTCTGGTGCTAATAAAAGTTTTCCTGCGGGTGGAACAGAGGAAAACTGATGTGATGTAACTGTGATAATATAAAAGCTGAATTAACAGGCTGTGTGTATGTTCTGCTTGTGCAAACAGTGTGAGGCTCAGTGTGAGCTGATATGTCCCACGCCTCTTATCAGCACAAAGCACACGCACGCCTCACTCCGTCACTCAGCAGCTTTTATTCACCATTTACACACAATTATATCTTACATATTTATATTGAAATAAAGAACCAATGATGGACTCAGTGTGTGTCTCTCAGTCTCCTGCAGACCTGCTCTTCAGCTGAACATTAGTCAGTAGTGACACCTTGTGGTCAAAGTTGTAAATGCTGCTTCTATAAGGTCATTCAGAAACTTGTGGGTTGAACTTTTCACTGTCTGACAGCCCTGACTTTTTTACCTCCTCCGACCTTTAATGACCTTCAACACCTGTTGGACTCTCAGCATCCTCCACATGTTGAGTTCATATGCTTTACATTTATTCTGATAGTCACAGTGAGAGAGAGAGTGAGACAGGAAAGTCAGGAGAGAGAGGGGATGACATGCAGCAAAGGGGGTGGGACTCGAACCCACGGCCACTGCAGTTAGGACTAAGCCTATGTGTTACTCGTTCTACCAGGTGAGCCATCGAGGCGGCAGTGTGTGTGATGTGTTCTTGTTGAAGTGTCTGTGAAGCAGACTGCTCCTGCAGCAGAATCTTTCATCTAGAAAAGAGATGTTATAAAATCTGCAGAGCTTCGTTCAGAATCTTCATGTTTTTAAGTTCTCTTCAGTGTCGCAGAGATCCAGTGACGGTGGTGTGTCCATCCACTTCAACTGTTAATGAACTTTTCTAACATATCGCTGATAAAACAATGAGTGACAGAGTGATCAGCTGTTTTTCATTCATTAATAAACTTCCCTGCTGCGTATTACCCACGCTGATCAGTGATCAGAGTGACGATGACACATAAAGGTGATGAGGTGAAATCAGTTCCGTCCCGGAGCTCAGCAGTCTCCTCCCTCTCCACCCGCCTCTCCGCGGCTGTGAACACCACCCCTCCCAACAGAGTGAAGAGCAGGTGGGAGAGAAACAGGCGGTTCACTTGGACCAGCAGTCCCAGTGAGGACAGGAACTGGTTGCTGGTTCTCTACAGACTGGGCAGACCGGGTCACAGACTCAGACCTGGTCTGGATTACACAGGTCAGTCAGACATTTCTGGACTCAAGAGGATTAAATGAAGGTTTCAAATGTACAACAGATATTTTTATTCTACGAAAATTTTACAAACTTGTTCAAATCCTTTCAGGACTGAATGTTCTACATGTTCCAAGACTTTAGTCACAAATAATACAAATATCCTCCATCACTGAAAATCAGTCTGTGTTCTTTTTCTGTGTTTGTAGAATCCGGTTCATGAGGTTCAGGTCTGACAGGGTTCAGGCTCAGACTGAAACATTCTGCTCCTCTCATCACATCCATTCACCGAAATGATGCAACTGTTACAGAAAAGACCCCTCAACTAATTCTGAGTCTCCTGCTTAAATAAGTAGTTGAGCAGCCAATTAGCTGCCCAACAGGAAACTAATCAACAGTTTTGATAATTAATCAGTGGAGTCATAAATCAATCAGATTTGGTGGATATTTGTTGGTTCCAGTTTCTCAGATGAGAATCAGCTGCTGTTCTTTGTTTCTTTACGTCAGTGTGAAGAGTTTAGTCAGTTCAGTGTCAATACTGAAGAGTGAGTGATCTGATGAGTGATGGAGTGACACCACCGGGGTCGGCGATTAAAACTATTTGAGGAAGATTAAGTCAAAACTATGGCAGCTGAGAGAGTTCAATCCTTTACAAGTGAAGAAGAGAAAAGCTTATGAGTAAAAGTTTCAGTTTCCAAACAGCTGGAGAGAAAAACATATTTAACAATGTGAAACTCATGAAAAGGAAAAACTGAAAACTGTGAGACAAGTTTACAGAACAAAAGGGAAACTGATGTTTGACACTGAGCGTTTTAACACTGTGATGGAGGTACTGGTTAAACACTCAGCATTAGCCTATTTGAATTAGCAGCGTGTTACTCCATCCAGCTGTTAAAGTTACAGCTGGATGGAGTCTAAAGTTACATTTTTATCTGCTTGTGTTTTATTTATTTTCAGTTTTTTCTTTCTGTACGATCATCTTCTCAGTAGCTCACGTATTCCCACTTCACACTAAACTCTGTAGATGTTTTTGTGTGATTGAAGCATCGTTCAAATGAATCTGGTGATGACGGTGAAGAGTTTGGTGCAGTCTGAGCTGCTGACATCGTCTCCTGGTCACACACATCGGGGGGTGGAGGGTGGAGGAGTTCACTGTTTTAACTCCTCCACATTGTGGCTTTAAGTCAGTCTGAACCTTTACTGTCTCAGTGGATTATTATGTGTCATTTTCCACCATGATAATAAAACTGAATCTTTACAGTTCAACTCTGAAAACATCACAGAAGACTTCAGGATGACAAAAATGAATATAATGTTTGTAGCAGTGAAGCCCTGCTGTGCAGTGCAGCAGTCTGAGGTCCGTCTCCGTCCGTCCTCTCTACAGAGGCAGGTGAAGGGAGTAATGGGAACACGCCCAGCGGCGGACAGGTTTGCCCACCCGGCCGATGACGGGCAGTTTGTGGGCGTAGGCACGTGGTGGGATGGCAGAGAGAGGTGGAGTTGGGGCGAAAGTGGTCTGGAAGGGGCGGCGGCCTTGGCAGCGGCGGCCCATTTGTCGGCCACCAATGAGAAAGGAGAAGGCCGTGGGTCCCGTCTGAGGAGAGGTGAAGCGAGCTTTAGGGAAAACGTCCCGGGACAGACCTGCCGAGCGCTGACCCGAGCGTGAAGAGGAAGATCTGGATCGCTGCACGGAGGAGGAGGAGCGGGTCAGCGACCTGACAGAGGAAAACAAAGTCAGAAACGCTCTGTTCAAACACCAACTGAATAATCTGGTTTGAAACCAGATCCGTTTGTTTTACCTTCCTGATCCTGTGGCCGCCAGGCTGGGCGGGGCCGGGTCGGTGCGAGGACTCCCATCATGCCTGGGGCTGATGTTGAGGTTGGCAGTCAGCTGTGGCATTTTTCGGGCGGTGTCGGGGTTGGAGGCGGGGCCGGGAGGCTCCTTCCTGGTATCACTGAGCTGGGATGGGGTGCAGGGGGGGTAGCTGCCGAACCCCGGTCCAGTACTAAACCTGACGGCGAGGCTGTCTCCGAAGAAGGAGTAGAGCTCACAGTACATGGCAGGGAGGGGGACGGGGGTCCACTCCTCCCAGGGACAGCCTGCCCCGCCCGCCTGGAGGTGGCTGGCGATTCCTAGCGTGGCCTCGGACAGAGGTTCTGGAGGGGGGCTGAGGCCGGGGGAGCTCACTCTGTAACCTATAGCTCCGCCCACAGAGCTGGTCTGAGCACTGGAGCCTCCGTCTGCCGGCTGAGACAGGGACAGAGCCTTCATCTTCAGCAGCCGCTCCACTGCCACCTGCCACAGAGAGGAGAACGTGTCATGTGACGTCATCGTCATCATAATAATAATAATAATAATAATAACTGTATTTATATAGAGTTTTAAAAACAGAGTTTCCAAAGTGCTTTGAAAAAACAAATCAAAAGCATTGAGTCAAAGGCCGAGCAGACATACACACAACATGCTTCAGTATAGATAAGGACAATTAGTGGGAGCAGATGTCGTATAAAAACACACATGCACGCACAGTTAAAGCAGTTAAAGGGCGATATTGAGACGATTAAAAAAGGCAATTAAAAAGACATCATCAGACTATAAAAATGAGTTTTAAGAGGTGATTTAAAACAAGTCACTGCCTCATCTCCTCCAGCTGAGGGGTCCTGATGACAGAAGCACTGTCACCTTAAGATTTAAGCCTCGACTTTGGAACGAGCAGAAGGACCGGCCTGAGGATCTACGGCTGCGTACTGGCTCGTATGGGGTTAATAGTTCTGTTATGTAGCTCGCTGATCAGTAAAATTTTAAAACCAATTCTAAAACAACAGGGAGCCAATGAAGGGAGGCGAGGATCAGGGTGATGTGATGTCGTCTGTTAAAACCAAGAACAAAACTAAGAAGTCGAGCTGCTGAGTTCTGAACTAACTGGAGGCAGGAGAGAGACTTTAGGTGCGGTTCCAGTCTGTCAGCTGATTGGTCTGACAGGTAGATCTCTGACCATGAAATCTACTTCATGGTCTCCAAAAGATTTTTTTCTTTTTGTCTAGCGCCGCCCTGAGGACAACACACGGTATTTCATAATGTCACTGGCACATTCGTGAATATTCAATCTGACTCAGTGACGTTTCCTCTGGTGAACTTTAATGAGACGACCAACAACAACGACTTGTGTGTGATATCACAGGTGTCTCTGCAGAACTGACCAGGATGGCTCCGTACACCTTGTGTCCGTCTGCTTTGACCTGAGCGTTGGATACAGAGTAGTCGTCTAACACGGCCTGCAGGTTGGCCCAGTAGGCAGGAAGGTGTGGAAACAGAACTCTCTCCACAGCCTGTCAACGACAGAACACACACACGAATACACACACATTATATCAGATTATTCTCAGACACCGAGCAGAAAACAGTTTTTGACTCCAATTCATGATCTTCTGAGGAAGTGGTGTCAGACCTCTGGACCCCACAGTTTACAGCGAGCACTGAAGACAATATCCCAAAAATATTTACAGCAGTGAAATGGAGGCGTCAGATGGAGCCAGTCTGTAGTTTACAAAGATACAGAATATTTCAAATTGAATTTTGCAGAAACATGTATAAAAGGATGCACAAGACAACAAGGATATTTCCATTTGAATTGTATTCAGTGCAACACAGCTACTCTTTACTGTTTAATTGTAAACTGGCCAAAAAGACTGATGCTCACTTTTAGGTTTGACCCCTAAAACGAACTCACAAGCAGAGTTGATCTAATACTGATTCCAGTACCAGACAATATGGTAAAATGCAGCATCAGGTATCAGAGAGTACAAGAGTCTCTGCATTGATCTGATACCACATATTTTATTAATCAACTTTATCATTTCAAAATCAGATAAAAGAGAAGTTTTCCCAGAAATCAATTCTTCCTCTCTGCACTGAAGCAGTAACCCACACAGGAAGTTACGCTGTGCAGCCAGGGTCGTGGTGCTCGAAACCGCTCTGCGTTTTTCACATTTTTGGGTTTTTTTTGTTCCATATTTCACTGATATGTCCAAACACAATAAAGGCATTTTAACTATGTCCTTGGCTCTGTGTGAATGTGCCTGAAGTAAAACCAGCAGCTTCCTTTTGTCTAAGTATTTACTTTTTTATGACTGAGTCATACAACAATGACAGCATTCATATCACAACCTTACCAGGTTAGTAGTATACAGCTGATACAGCGCGCACACACACACACACACACACACACACACACACACACACACACACACACACACACACACACACACGGAGGCAGTGAACGTACTTTCCATCCCAGAGCATGGAGCCCTACCACGGCTCCGTAGTGGGAGCAGAGCGGTCTCACTGGATCAGACAGAACCTTCTGCAGCGACAGCAGGATCTGATGGTAGAGACCACTCACCAGATCACCGTGAGTCCTGTAGGGAGACACATGTGCACAAGGAGGATCAATACTGGACTTTCATCAGACATTCAGCAGGTGGACAGAAGCACGACACATGTCACTTTAACAAGAGAGATTCTAATTCTGACAGTTTAATTCAGGAATACTGTCCATAAAGTCTGGAGTCAACACAAAACAGACTAAGGAGAGATTCTGGTTTTATATTGAGAATTCAGGTCTCACCAGTGAGTCTGATCCAGCTGTAACTAATGATCATCTTCATCATTGATTAATCTGCTCATTCATTTATTGCTTTGTGTTTAAAATAATCAGAAAATTTAGAATACATTTTTTTTTCACTTAAGTCTAAAGTTGTTAAACTAACAGTCGACAATCCACAGACTTTCTGTTCAAATCCTCACAACTGAGACTGGAACCAGTGAAAGCTTGAGGCTGGTGCTTCAAAAAATGATTTAAATGAATAAACATATAAAAACAGTTGCTGATTAATTTCCTGTTGACAAGCTAATCAATGAATCACCTTATTGTTTCAGCTCTGGTCTCCTCCACAGATAAAAGCACTTTATATGCAGCAACACTAAATAGTGTTGTAAAGGTGTCAGTAAAGTGTTTCAGTGCAATGTAAATGGCAAAATACTGTTAGAGGCTGTGATGAGTACATCTCACAGGTAAAAAAGGTGAAATATTGTGAATTAAATGGTCATATATTGTAAAATATTAGTGGTATTAATGAGGTAACAGGATCCCATTTACTGATGATTTGCTCCTCTAACATCTGAAGCTGTTGGATCAAGTCCAGCTGTGATCTGCTCACCAGAAGATATGGCTGAGCAGCAGGGCGGCGTAGTCCCTCAGGGTCCAGTGGTCGTTGAGCGGGTTGATGGAGGCGGCGAGCGGCTCCAGGATGCAGTACATGACGCTGGAGACCAGGCTGCGGACGTACGAGCCCAGGTACAGGTAGGGGTTCTGGACCAGGCTCTTCACCATGTGGAGGAGCCTGTTGAGCTGCTCCAGGTCGTGGCTCACTGACTTCACCTGGACAGACACACCCACAAGATCAACACAGGGAGAAACAGAAAAACACTCACACACACTAGCAGTATTTTACCTACTTTTTTTTTTTTTTTTTTTTTACAGATGGTGGCTTCAAAAGACAAAGGATACATCTACAAGACAAGCAGCAGTTTGATCTGTGACCTCGTCTACAAACCTTTTGTCATGCAGCTGCTGAATGCCATGATGTACATGGATAAATAAGAGCGGCATGTTTGTATGTTATGTTAAAAGAATTCATGTCTAAATTTATAGAAATATGCAAGAGCTGATGTTTTTTTTAAATAAAATAAAAAATTTGATCACATAAAAAGGGTCTCTTCTTAAAAGCTTTTCCTGGTTTTACGTTCCCTTGAAGTGTTTCTTGTCTCTTAAAATGACTCTATTGGTTTTTATACACCTGATTGTTTTAATTGTGTAAATGTCTTGTCTATCTTATTTTCCCACCTTTGTCAAACACTTTGTAACGTGGATTTTGAAAAGTGCTCTATAAATAAAGATTACCATTATCATCAGCATCAGCATCAGCAGATACACTGAGCTGACATATCAGGACTGGTATAAAAAGTTGGACTGGTGCATCTGGAAAACTCACCCCACTGATGACATAAACAAAATATGGCAGCAGGGCAGCGATCTTGGAGTTGGACTGGAGGTCCAGCAGAGCCACCTGAAACACACCAAAGACAAAAGTTTGAGTAACACACTGTTTATCCACACAGGATGTGAGGCTGTGTTCAGCAGCAAGTTACCTTCATCAGGTGGGGGTCCTCTCCCAGGATGGCCCGTGTGATCTGCTGGTAGTACTTCAACAGGTCGTCTGACAGAGACTGCACTGCAGTGGGAACTGAGGCAGGTCAACAGTGAGGTCAGAACCAGCAGAGCGACACCGATACACTCATCAGAGGCAGAAATCATTAAAGGAACAGTTCAATATTTAGCTGGTCAATATGTTTATCAGCTCTCTTTTCCTACGTTACAGCTCGTGTTTCACTTTCTTCATAACTACAGCAACTGTAGCTGCTGCTGACAAGCTGTTCAGGCTGTGTGGACAAGTGTCTAGTCACAGTGTGGTAGAGCCTTACCGGTCCCCTGAGGCTCCAGGTTGCCTTTCCCATCCAGATACGAAACATTCACTGATGTGAAGAGAAGACAGGAGAAATAACTTCTAAGCAATATAAACCTTCTGATCCAAAGACCAGGGATATGGACTTGTGTCTGTAGTTTGTAACGGCGCAGCGGGTCGTACCTCGTACCATGGTCTCAGCACAGCCTTTGGGAATGTTGGTGGCCAGAGCCAGTTCGACCAGGTTGATGTCCCGATCCTCGATGAAGAACAGCTCTCCTTCCTTCACTGAACGGAAAGGCAGAGCATCCTGGGCCCCGTAGCCACAAACTGCCTGCTCAACATACAGACATGAAACAGTTTGAAGGCAGAGAAAACTGCAGCATGTTCATGTTAGGTCAGTCTGACTGTGCAGACTTGCTGCTGACTGGAGGGTGTTACTGTGAACATGGCAACTCTAACCTCCACATTGCTCCAGTGCAGAGCTCTGTTGAAGTCCTCCACCGTCAGCTTCCTCCTCTTGGCGTGTCGCATGAACTGTGAGCTGCTCTGTGTGGCACAAAACAACACAATGACAACATGACATCAGTGTTGTTGGTCAGGGGTCTCCAACATGTGGCTCGCGAGCTCCCGGTAGCTCCCCCGTTTCAGACTAACACACCCAAAGGTTCAGAGAATATTGCCTGTACATTTTTGTGAACACCTGACAATGCACACTATCCATGCAGCGAGGCGGCACTGACCTGTGTCGCCTCCCGAAGCCGGTAACAAACGTCCTCGGCCAGCAGACCCGCCACATCGTCGCCGAGCTCCACGCCTGTACTCTCGGCCATGAATTTGACAGACTCTCGGGAGATCTCGGCGAAGCGGCGCTCCTCCCGGTCCGCCATGCTCAGCGACCACTGAAAACTGACAAGGAAAAACACCGTACGTTGATACTCTTGACAGTTTCTAATTACTTTTACATCGTCTAAGACCAGACTAGCAGACTCCGTACTGGACTTCCAGAAGATAGCTGGCTCCATACGACTACACTCCCACAGCTGCTCTAGATTTCATCCAAACTGAGTCGAGCTTGGTGGATCAACTGAATCCCAAATTTAAATATCTTGACTTCTGGTGTATCCGTTACATATTAATGACGGCCATTAGCACATTTTCAATAGACACACTTTCCCTCTCCGGGACCATATTCTTTGTATAGCATGCTAGCACAATGAAGTCTGGGCTCTGTCTATCGCCTGGAATAGACCATTTAAAAGTATAGTGGAAGTTAACTAACCATGACGTAAAGACCACTAACACTGTTTGGAATATAAATATCTGTCGTATGATTTAGATGAAAGTATATTAGTGGGAAACAACTCAGTAGGTATGGCCCATCACTGGTTGTAGCTAGCAACAGTCACCTAACGTGAAGATGCTACGCTAATAAATAGTCTAAAAACTGCAGAGAAAATGCGATGCAATTTAATATTTGAATTAAAATTTACCTTCTTAGCGAGGACGGCTAAAGGCTCAACACCGTTCAGTCAGAATGAAGTTTACATCGGCGGAGCTGCTTCTCTACACACGGTGCCAAGTTAGCATGTTAGCAAACATGAGAAAGCAACACATCCGTCAGACTCTTCAAATTAAGGCAACAGTATAGTGAAAATAAAATATGGTGAGGTGGACAAATCCGGTATTTTTAACATTAATTTAAGTGTAATTAGTTCGAGTAAAACCGCACCACATCCACTTTAACTCCGGATAACGACGCTATATGTTGACATTTTCCCATATACTACTAGCGGTGACGCACCAGGAGGAGAAGGCGAATGATTGGTCGGCGGGAGAGCATTAGACTTAGGGTGCGCTCCAAATACTCGCCCGCACAGTTGTGCCGGCTTGGTACACAGAGGGTGAGTTGGTTTCTGGGCCCTATGAACAGTATTCAGTGCTACAGTTCAGTTAGTGGTGTTAAATGTGATCCATACATGAGCGCCATGTGTCGCCTCCATTCGAGAGAGCTTGCCCGCCCTTTCCACTACGTAACAAGCGGCACGTCGGCATGGCTAAATTAAGTGCACTGATCAGTTGGTTAAGCACAGGCGGTCCGCCCTCTTAGATGGAGGGATGTATGGTTTACATGCAACGGCACCCAAGAATTAAAAAAGGGAAATGTTTATCACTGCTGGTCAGTCTAGTTGAAAATGATTAAAATAGTGATCAACTGGAATCTGTCATTTCAAGACAATCATTAAGGCGCTGCAACAATAGCCTCAACACTTCTTGGTTCAGGCTAAAATCTAGATGTTGAATTTTGCTCTTCAGCCTTAGATCACAGGCCATGTTCCAGTTCAACCCAGGGCTGTGCAGACCAGTCAAGTTCTTCCACACCAAACTGGGAAAACACTAAGGGAGCTGGACTTTGTCATATTGAAACAGGAGAGGGACACAGCACAGTATTAAAACCTCACTAAGTACAGAGTCCATTTTGCTGCTAGTTGCCCCAGTTAGCTTGGTTTTCACCTTTGTAGTTAAGTCTCTTTGCCTCAACCTCCAACAACAGCACTGTCACCTTGTTGCACAAACAGATGTCAAGTATAAACAGTGCTGAAAATCTACAAAGCTGACTTGCATTAAAAACACAACAAGAGGGTTAGAGATTAAAATTGTTTATTCATGATGCTGAGGTCAGACATCTCTTTACTAAGTTTATTAATAAAGTATGTACAATAGTTTAAAAAAAAAAAAAAAAAATTACACTCATAGCTGAACCTGGAGGCATTGACTAGGTTCAGAAATAGAGATGTCTGAAGTAGAACTGAACAGTTCAAGGCCTGCTTGACCTGCTGACAGACAGTCAAACTGCAAATTTAAAAAAATACATATAATAAAATAAAATGTCCTTGGGAAGGAAAGGTTATATAAAAAAAATAATAAAAATAATAAAAAAAACAAGAAAAAAAAAGATTTAATTGAGCTGTGCAGTTCAGTGCTGATGCTGGTTCAGACTACGACCACATGCAGTTACACCGCCCTGTTGTCCCAGATCTCCTGGGCCTTGCTGCTCTCCAGCTGCTGCAGGTGGAGGGCCAGCGGCAGCAGCAGGTCACTCAGGTGCTGGCTGGAGAAGGTGAACGCATTGTGGGCCGTGACCTCTGCAGGCGGGGTGGCCAGAGGAGAGGTTGATGGAGGAGAGGAGGAGGTTGAAGAGTTCGACGAGGTTGAGGTGAAGGGGGAGGTGGGGGAAGGTAAACCTGAACTGCAGAGAGATTGCTGAGGGTGGAGGGCTCTTCCTTGATGCTGGTCTGGCGTTTTGATCTTGCTGGGGAGGCCGTGCTGGAAGCGACAGCGTGTGCCGTAAAGGCAAAACCCGAAGGAGCTGAAGGTGCGGCATAGAGCTCCTCGAGGCCTCCACTCCTTGGTCTGTGGCTGGAGCTGGTGGCTGAGACTGGATGGAGTCTTCTCCTCGCCAACATCAGGAGACTCCAGACTGCCGTTAACATCTCCACCCTCGACGTGCAGGAAGTTACAGCGAGTACCAAATGGACAAACGCCAAAGGAGCGGAAGGTGCGGCAGGGGACGTTCCTGCGGCGGCGTAGGGCAGGCCGCTGCTCAGTGGGGCTGTGGACAAACAGGCAGCGGCTGCCATAGTAACAGTAGCCAGTCGTGTGATAGCTACGACACAACTCCGTCTTGTACTTCGGGTGGCGGAACGGAACGTGGAGCTCGTTGAGGCCGTGGGCGAACTGGCAGCGCTCTGCGTACTTGCAGAACCCAGTAGCGGAGTAGCTGGTGCAGAGCTCCGTCTTGTAGCGGGTGGAGCAGACCCAGGGGATGAGGGGAGGGGAGGAGGACTCTACCAGGGGAAGGAGGGCCTTAGCTAGGGAGAGACTGCATTCTCCTCCACCACTGCCGCCATCGCCATCCAAATCCTCAGTTGACAGCAGGTTGTCAACCAGCTCCTCATCTTGGCAGGAAGGCAGGAACAAGTCGTCGCTACTGGTCTGAAAAAAAATAAAAAAATAAATAAAGTTTCAGATTTCAGTAAAGTCCTGCCTCATCACCCAACAAGGCTTCTTTAAGTTGTTGCAGGGCTCATTTTACAGGCTTCATGCACAGCTGAAGTTGAGATTTAGTCATTGTGTGTATGTATGTATGTATGTATGTATGTATATCTATCTATCTCAAAAGGTTACACAATGGAACAAAAAAATGTACTTCTGTACTACTGCCTGCCAACAATCCCACAATGCATTACATCACAGCACTTGCTGTGTTCCACATTTTAAAAGGTAAAGATATCTCCTAGAGTTCAAACTGCCTGCAGGGCTTATGGTAAGTCCATTACATCAGTTTTCACTTTAAAAAAATTTATTTTGTGGTGTCACAGATAATGATTCATAATCAAAATAGCTATCGATTTGAAAATAAAATCCAAGCAAAATAAAATGCATGAAGTGTTTTGTCATAAGATTTTAAAACCTTAAAAC
This sequence comes from Seriola lalandi dorsalis, assembly GCF_002814215.2. NCBI lineage: Eukaryota > Metazoa > Chordata > Actinopteri > Carangiformes > Carangidae > Seriola > Seriola lalandi. Next base: position 725,368 of record NW_019525247.1, read on the forward strand.
TGAATGCGTCACATTTTTTACAATGGTAACCAAGAAGAAAAAAAACGTAAGTATCAAGCTAATCAATTAATCGAATCGTTTAAAATATGACAAGTATGACTGGACTGACCTATACTCTCACTTGTCTAAAACAGATGTAATGTTCCCTGTAACAACATTTCATTGACAGTGAGCAGGAACTAGCTGCAGGACGTTGGGAAAAGCAGTTGAAGTAAAGAGCATCGCCTGCTGAATGAAGTAAAACCGGTCCACTCACCTCGAACATGGCCGCAGGCAGGTGAACAGCTGCTTGTTGTGACTTCAGCCCCGGCGGGAAAACAGCCTGTACAACCGCTCTGAGAACCAGAGGACCCGCTGAGCTACAGTAAAAACCGTGTGTTTGTGAGGCGGCAGGGACCCTAACACTCCCGCTCTGTTATGGAGTCACAAGCGACGTAACGGTTGTCCGCGTTTGTCTTTTAAACCGGTTCTTAGCTCCCGCCTTCAGGATCAATGAGCATCAGGTGTGCTCGAGCTGACGTCAGAGGGGCGTCTGGGGACATCCAATCAGATTAGCAGCTGGCTTACATCTGTGTGCTGGTGCGTTCATGTTCATGCATTTGTATCCAGTTAGTGTAAAGTATTTACTATCAGTCCTTTGGTCCTTTCGAAATACTTGTTTTCATTATTTGTGTTCCATCGTCCTTATTTTTATGTGGCATTTATTTCCTTTTATTGTGTTCATTTTATTTGTATGTATTGTTCATATTTTACTATGTAAAAATGTATAAATAAGCTATGATTGTTTCCTCCAATTTCAATGTTTAATTGTTTTAATAAGATAAAGTGGAAAATGTTTTGTATGATAAAGCATTTAAAAAGAAATTTTTTTAGTCAATTTACTGTTAGTCATGATAAAAGGGGCAAATGTGCTGTAAAATGTACTATACTGTAAAAGCTAAGCATGGATGTATTATAAGACCTAATAAGGTCACAAGGCCACTGTTTGATCCCACCTCTGCTGTGTGTGTCTGCGTATAGATAGATAGATAGATAGATAGATAGATAGATAGATAGATAGATAGATAGATACTCTATTTACATACCAGAGGCCTCCACCGCCCAGCACTTCCTGCTGCTGTCATAATTAGCAGCCAGATCACACCAGTAGTTTCCAGAGTCTTGAGCTGTGACTCTGGACACGTGAAGTGTGACTCGTCCCTCTCTGAGAGCGTCTCTGTCACAATGAGTCCGTCCTGCAAACTGCTGATGCTGAGACTCTGGATCCTCGACACCGTCTATCATCCGATACCAAACCTCAAGAGGCTTCGACAGGAGAAAACAGACGAGGTTGGTGAGGGACAGGTCGGCTTCGGTCTGAATGTCCCATCTGATGATGATGTTGTCGTGCTCCTCTGCCTGATAGAGGTTCGGAGGCATCTTAACACCAAACACCCCTGTGGAGGAGAGCAGGACATGATGAGGAGTTCACTGACATCAGTTTCAGTCTGAAACAGGAACTGACTGCTCATGTAGAAATATTTCACAATAAAGAGGCTCTGTTCGTTATATCTGAGCAGTAATATGATTTATTCAGTTTCAAAGAGCCACAGTCTGAGCTGATTTAGATTTCACAGTGTGTGCTTGTCATGTTTACAAAGGCTCAAATTTACAGTGCCTTAAACACAACACTAACCACTCCAATAATCGGTTGTTTCAGTCATTTTTAATGCAACAATGCTACATATTTGAAGATATATATAATGATATGATATATATATAATATAGGAAGATGAGCTGCTTGTCTTTGTAATACGACAGTTAATGAGGAGATCAGACCGGCGAGTCCTTCAGCCTCTTTTAAATCCCTGATAAAGACATATTTTTATAGGCGAGCTTTCTCAGGGCTCAGGCTCTGAATCTACTTCTCATTTCTTCAGTCTATTATTATATTAAATAACTCACCTGTTTCTTATTGTATTGACTAATTTAATCATTTTAGACCGTTTCATCTCAATTTACCTAATTTTTGCACTTTTCTCTTATATCTCCTCCCCAATGCTGTAAAACCTTTAAACTCTTTTAAAATCTGTTTTGAAAAGTTAAAAACTTGAATTTTATTGTTCATTTATCTTCTTCTTTAAGGTACTATATGAGTAAAGTTTATCATTATCATTATTATTATCATTGTTTGGTTTTGGACTGTTGGTTGAACAAAACAAGAAGGTCCAGTCTGGGCTACTTGATAATGAAAGACTTGTGGGTTGCAGCACTACTGACCACAGACAGAGGAGCAGAAGGATCCGGATCATCTTCTCCCTGTGAGAAAAAAAAACTCTTTCTCTGTGTCATTTAACCTGTTACCTAATCAACAGCTGTGCACATCCTGCAGGAGATTTTCAGATTAAGATAAAAGTCATTTAAAATAGACCTGGAGGCTGTCAGGGGACCCGGACCTTTCAGCTGCTTCATTATAAACAGACTAAATGTTTTCCTTCTTCTCGTGCCTGTCACCTGTTGTTCTGTCAGTAAAGTGAAAGTAAACGCTCAGTAGAACTAGAGCTGAACGTGTCCGTGATCTGAAGATCTGAAGATCTGTCTGGCCTGCATTTTCTTTGAGATGAGTTATATTAATATTATATTTACAATTGAATGACTCTCTCTCCTTTTCCACAAGATGAGGAGCAGACTTCTTACTGCATGTGGATCACACAGACATGAACATTATTCATGAAGTAAATCAGCCACAGATCTGTTTCTTAATAATGTCAGGCATCCTTTTATTATGAAAAGTACACACAAGCACATATAGAAGCTCAGGTCTCAGCTGCTGCCTAGTGTTGATGTGGTGTGTGAATGTGTGGTGGCAAGAGGGGGGGAGGACAAGGAGGAGGCAGGGGTAGAGGGGGGAGGAGCGAAGAGGTACCAGAGGGTGTCTGCTCAAATAAAGGCAGTAGTTGTGGGCCGTGTTACCGTGGCATCTGTAACACAGACATCCAGGAGGGAGAACAGGTGTCTGTTGCCGGCGGTGAGGACGGCACACCTGAGGCTGGTCGGGCCTGGGGGGAGGCGGGACAACAGATCTTTCCCTCTGCGTCTCAGAGGGGGAGACGTCAGGTGTGATGTAGACACAGTGATGTGGCCTTGTACAGATGAGAGACTGGATACAACAAATAAATATATAAACAGCTTCCTGAGGTCGTCACCTGCAATGCTTTTCAATCAACATGTGCCTCGTCAACAGTTAATTAGTGGAATTTCTTGCCTTCTTAATGTGTTTGAGGCCATCAGTTGTCACTGAACTTAGATTTCCTTTTTACCGTTTCACTCTTCCAATAAAACGTCCTTGTAACTTATGAATTCTTCCAAAAGACAAACATTTTCTGCTGGGGTAAACAGAGCTGAGAGGTTGGATGCTGTTTCTTGTTTCTCCATTTGTTTTTATTATGAAGAAAGTCTAAATTACCCAGAATTCATTGTACCACAGTCCGGTTTAAGACATTAAATTGCTTTGTGCAACAGATGGATTTAGACCTGTATTTGTTGTATCTAAGACAACACACACACTAAATTTTCTCTTAGAATAAAGTAGATGTACAAGACTTTTGTCTAAAGTTAGAAGAATGAATTAATCTAGGAAATAGTTAGTAGAGGACTTGGACTCTGGTCAACACAGTCAAGAAAAACCTCTCATTGACCACAAAGAAAAAAAAATTCTTTATTTCTTTTCTTATCAAGATACATTAAAGGATACAGAGACATTGGAATAAAAAACACTTGAGAAAAACTTTCAATTGTAGCATGTTTGTCTCTCCACCATACAAAAATCAGCACCCCTCCCTTTTCAATGTCGCCCCTGGTTCAAACAACCAGCCCACCCCCACCCCAATGAAGGAGAGCAATGTTTCACATGTACAGTAGCCTGTTAGAGCCATCTCCACAGTCATGGAGCAGAATTACACATTTTAGATGTAAAAAAGTTCCAATATGCCAGTTTCACTTTACACAGATTAGTATTTGCTACAAATTCAACACTTCAATTTCTTTCTTTTTTTTTGAGAAATATTACAAAGCCCACATTGGGACCAGACTTGCTTATAAACCCAGTGTAACCTCTCACTGCTGTGGCTGAGGGACACAGGAATTATAATTATCCAATTAACAACTTCCTTTAAGTACTTACCCTTTCATAATGGTATAAACAGGGGGAACTCAAACAAACAAAGCAAATGAAAGCACATGTCGAGACAGCTAGATTCCTTTCACATGGTCAACCAATCAGAAACGTCGCATCTCTTCTGCATCATCAACATTTACAGAAGAGAGTTAAGGCCATGTGAAAAAAAAAGTTCTGAATGAATCAACATTTGGAGAAAAACTTAAACCTCAGACTCTTTCATTTTTTTTTATTTCAGAACTCATTTTTTGGCCCTAATTGTCTTCCGTACATTTACATATTGCTGCTTCATTAACAGACTTTCATCGACTGAGCAGTGACATAACCGCGTCAGCTTCATTCAGACCAAACAAACACTACACTGTCAGAGATGCTGGGACTTGAGTCTAACATCACCTCAGGGCTTCTCCACATTATGGCTTCACACAGTTTGGATTCAAAGTCACCTCAAAGCCAAACGTGTTCTCTCATCACCGCCGGTAACTCCACGGGTAACCACAGTCATTTGAATGTCATCAAACACAACATGGTCCTTCCTACACTGTGAACCTACAGATACCCCCCCCCCCCCGGCTCCAGACTGTTCAGACTCGCCGGGGTTCAGGTGAAGGTGACTGTGGCGTTCAAGCGACAGGAAATGCATTAAAAACCCCACTGTGATGCGTCATGAAGGAGGACGCGGTGTGGAAGTTTAATAGTCACAAAACTATCAAGTGAGCACAAAACAAATCTGAACTGTGAAGTCATGATCAACCTCTGGAGTCAGTAAACGCACCATAATCCTGACTTTAAACATCTCACTGTTCAACTTGGTGCATTTTTCACTTGTTTGACGACAGTTAATCATTTTCAAGATTCAGTTGAGGCTAAAGAGACAATAAGGCCTTTTGAATGCAGGAAAATAACCTGATCAGAACTGAAATGATTAATCTATTGATCAATTACAAAATAAATCTGAACATTATGACTTATTATTAATTTAAAGGTGACGTATTCAGGTTTTCTCTGCTGCCAAAAGTGTTTTTGTGTGGTAGAGGTGACGGTTAGAATACAGACTGGATGCTACAGTGCTTCACTATCTCAAAGTTCCCCTTATGAGACGGGATTGGCCTGGGCTAGCTAGTTAGCATGCTAACTTTAGTAGAGGAAAATAAGCGGTAGAAACAGAAGACATTACTTAGATCTAACAGTCCAGTCTCTCACCGACTCAGAACATGGAGCACACTCTGCGTTTAATCCTGTTCTGCACTCACATCTGTCCCAAACCTCGACTTCCGCACCTCTCGAGTTGTTTTGTGCTCACTCCGTATTTCTGACACTGAGGAACTTCCATACGACGGGGGACACAGATAGGATGAAGCTCCTCACTGATGATGGGAAAGTTACAGAGTAAAATGGCGGCAGACGGATCAAACACATCAGATTCTTCCTGCCTGAACAGAGTGGAACAGCGTCTGAGTGAATCTTCACCTCAAATCAAATTAGACCGTCTACCTGCTACAGGTGTCTCATGTGGTCTCCTTCCTCCAGCTCCTCACACACTGTGGGTGTCACCCCGTAAATGATGCATATATTTACACAAAGATAGCGACATGGAGGAACAGTGTGCTTTATCACCATTGTTTTAGGATGAGAAATATCTTGATTTAAATTACACATTTAAAAACAGGCGGCTTTAAAAAGGGAGAAAATGATTCAGGATCTGGAATAAAATACTACGAAGCCCAGAGTGTCAGTGTGTGATGTGTGTGTCTGCTCATTCTACATGATGGAAATGTACAGTCATTTAAGTGTATGTGTGTATGTGTGTGTGTGTGTGTGTGTGTGTGTGTTGGACACATCAACTTTTGGGAAGCAACAGAGGACTAAAGAAAAATGACACTGAAAAGAGGGAAATAAAAAAACTACTGGTATGGCGAACTGTGCTGCCTGTAACTGACGGCCTGAGCACAGACCCTCCCCAACTCCCCCCCCTGACCCCATGTCCTGATAAAAGACCCCCCCGTCCATCATCCTCCCCTTCAGTCCTCCAGGACGATGGGTTCGCTGGTGCTGGAAGGGAGCAGGGGCATGGCCAGGGAGCGGGGGGGAGGCGGCAGCTTGATCCGGACCAGGAGGTGAGGTTTCCTCGCCGCCCGGCGCATCTCTGACTGGGTCAGATGTTTCCTCAGAGCCCTGAGAGAGAGAGAGAGAGAGAGAGAGAGAGAGAGAGAGAGAGAGAGAGCGAGAGAGAGAGAGAGAGAGACACACACACATGAAGCTACACATCAACAAGGCACAGAGGAGGAGCTGCAGGAATCTGATCACACTGGGTACTAATATCTGTCTCTAAGACCAGGGGTCAGATGCGTAAATGATGCGTACACACAAAAATCATGCGTACACATAAAGTGGTATTCATAAAAACAGGATATTCCTTTGACCTGCGTACACATGGTTTTCCAAAGTGATCCATGTTACAGTGAAGTGGAAATACTAAATCAGAGACACGTAATTTAACACAAAATAAAATAACAGACTTCACGGAGCTTCATTCATTATCATGATTCTAAGTTTTACTGTTTACACAGCAATAACAATTGAACAATCATAAACAGAACTAATGTTTGTGCTCAATGTTTCCTTCAGCATCGTTTAATGTTCTTATTCTTCATTGTGTAACTGTTTCATACTATTAGAATATTGACTGATCAGTGTTGGAGCCTCATTAAGACTCTCTGGTCCCAATAAACTTTACATTAGAGTAATTGTACTAAAGTAAACTGATGAACGTTTGTACCTGTTTCACAATCAGTGAAATTCTTTTTCTCCTCTTCCTTCTGTGTCTGATCACTTGTGGTGGAGACAAACTGACTGATTATTGATGGCTGATCGTGGGAGTGGAAATGAGGCTCGTGCACATGCGCCCGAGTTCTCAACGAGTGAGATTTATAAAGTGGAACCATGCGCACACATGGCTTTATAATCCTGCTGAAAAGAATGTGTGTGTATGTTTCTGGTTTTGTGCGACACGTAGTTTCAGTCATGAATCTACACTGAGTTTTATGCATCTGGGATATGAGCTCAAACAGTGATGAGTTTATTTCAGCTGATTAGTTTTTATGAAGTGAACTGTTTGGATGATAGCTGACCAGCTGTTGACCCCGGACCAGGTCAGAAGCAGCTTTCAAACAGGTGGCTCAGACTACTGTTTTCACAGGTGGCAGCAATGAATTTGGTGAATACAATGTTATTATAACTGATGATCTGGACCTGCTTTCTTTCTTTTCACCTGCATCTGTTGCTTCAAGAACGAGACAGTGAGACGTACCTGGTGTCCTTCGTAGCCACAAACACCACGGGGTTGGGAGCCTCCCCCTGGCTCACCTTCTGCCGCTTGATGACCGACTGGGAAGTGGTTCTCATACCTGAGGTGTACGGCCTCCCATTGGCTGGGTAGGGCACCCCTGAAGCCTGTGAGTCAATAAAACACCAAGACAGTTAATCACTCAAAGGCCAGAGAGGGAGAGAGAGAGTGCAGCCTCATGAGAGGAGAGAAGACACATCAAATTTAACATTTCTGTGTACTGTGTGTGTGTGTGTGTGTGTGTGTGTGTGTGTGTGTGCGGAGTACTGACGCTGTCAAAGCCTCTCTTTCCCAGCAGGCTCTGGCCCACTCGGGGCTGGCTGGCCTGGTTCCTGTTGATGGGGGTTGGGGGTCCTCTGGATGCCTTCAGTTTCAGAGGAGCAGAGATGGCTGCAGGGACACAACAGAAGATGATCAGAGGAAGAAGAAGCAGTTTGTGGAGAGCAGTGATGGTCACATGACGTGTTCTCACCTAAATCCTTCACGATGGCGGCCAGTGACTGTCGAGGCACCACTTTGCTCTTCAGAGGAGTTTTTGTGGCTTTGGGCAGACGGATCATACCTGAGGAAACACACACGTCCTGTCACACACCTGGTCTCTGTCATTTACAGTCACTACATTATTCGAAACACAGCTGAGAGCTCTGTGGGGGTGTGTGTACATACACTCGGCCTTGACGGCGTTGGCGTTGATGGAGGCGTAGGGTCGTCGTGCCGCACGGCGAGGCTGCAGGATGTCCTCACAGACCCGCCGGGCGATGCGGGTCAGCTTGGTGGTCTGCAGGATGAACGTCTGACGGTTTTTGGCCAGCAGCTTCGCTCGCCCCTCGTTGCGGGTGAACGGCGACATGCCCTGCACCTCCTGGCGTGTCATGTGACCGCGGGGGCCTGACTCCTGGTCAGAGGGGACGGAGGACACTGCTTTTAACTGATATAAAACAAGATGTAAGGCCAGGTCTGACTGTAAGAGACGAGACTTACTGAGCCTCCTCTGGCAGCGCCCTCCAGCTGTGTGGGGGTCTTCAGGCCTCCATACTTCTTCCAGTAGATCCAGCAGGAGGCGCACAGTCTGCACTGCATGTTGGGAGGCCCCCAGGCGTACCACTGAGGAGACTGGGCCGCTGGTGAAAGGGAAAGTGTGTTCAGAGGCAGAAACTGGACTGATGAACAGACTGATGACACTTTGTCTTTTACACTGCATTAGTATCTGAAGTGACACGGTGAAGTCTGCAGCTTCAATCTGCGGTCGGCACAGAGAGGAAGTAACTACTGAACAGCGAACATGATGATATATATATATATATATACTCTCATACAGTTACAGTCACAACAGCACAATGAGCACAACAAGCAATGTCTTTCTATAGGTGACAGTTGTTAACATGTGCTTCACTGCCAGGGCCCCAGAGTGCGACGTTTTCATTGCTCGCACCGGTGGACCTGACAATTAGCAGGTACCTCTGTGTGTGTCGTGTTATTTTATTCCCACCCGCCTCTACTCTGCCTCTAATTGGCTCTGACACTGACATTCTTTTTTGCACCAGTGGAAAAGGGGCTTTAGTTTTACCACAGGAATTATCCTGCACCTTATTTGATCAAAACCTGAACTTATAATCTTTCAAATCTCTGACATGTGACAGCCAATAAAAATAAAAATATAAAAGTAACAATAAAAGCAGCTCAGGATCAGAACTGTTTCCTCACAGATGGCAGTGTCTCAGATCACCTGATCACACCTGTGATTCAGTCAGTCACTTTGTTTTATATCTGAGCTTCGTTTACATCAGTTTGTGGCGATTTGCAAAGTTAAATAGAACTAGTTTTTTATTTAGAAAGATTTTGATCGATGCAGTTCTGGTGTTTTTCCTGTGTGTATATGTGTGTGTTTGTGTGAGTGTGTGTGAGTGTGCGTATATGTGTGAGTGATTGTGTGTGCGTGAGTGTGTGTGTGCATGTATATGTATGAAAGAGTGTGTGTGCATGCATGCATATGTGTGAGTGTGTGTGTATGTATGTGTGAGTGTGTGTGTGCATATGTGTGAGTGCGCGCATGCGTGTGTGTGTGTGAGTGCATGTATATGTATGAGAGTGTGCACGTGTGTGTGCCTGCATGCATATGTGTGAGTGCGTGCGTGCATGCGTGTGAGCGTGTGTATTTGTGTGAGTGTGTGTGTGTATCTGTGTGAGTGTGTGCGCACCTGTGTGAGCATATGTGTGAGTGAGTGTGTGTTTGCGTGCGTGTATATGTGTGAGACTGTGTGTGTGTGTGTGTGCATATGTGAGTGTGTGTGTGCATATGTGTGAGTGCGTGCAAGTGTGTGTGAGCGTGCGTGTGTGTGCGTGAGTGTGTGTGTGTGCACGTATATGTATGAGAGAGTGTGCGCATGCATGCGTATGTGTGAGTGTGTGCATGTGTGTATATGTGTGAGACTGTGTGTGTGTGTGTGTGTGTGTGTGTGTGTGTGTGTGTGTGTGTGTGTGTGCGTGTGTACTTACTGTGGCAGCTCTCACAGCTCAGTCCTTTCTGAAAACCTGCTGCCCCGTTCATCCCAGGCTTACTGCCAGGAACCATGATCTGGTTGGGGTTGGGTTTGGTGCTGGTGAGGGAGGGGAGGGGAACAGACAGAGTCATTATGAGAGCAGCTCTAACTGAGCGCAGGTATCTGGTGCAGCAGCTGACAGTGATACTCACTAGGTGGGGATGTACACCTGCTTCAGTTTGCTGTCTGCCTCTGCTGCTTTTAGTCGTTTCTGACAGAAAGAAAACATTTTGGCTTCATCAGGAACTCGAGACAAACAGACAGTCTAAATGCTTTATGGTGGTTTGAGGCTGTGGTTCTTCTACCTGTTGGATGTAGCGGTCGGTGGTCTTCCACATGTAGTAGAACTGGACCACGCTGGCTAGAGACTTCCAGGGTAACTGAGGGAGTAAACAGGATGTCTACAGTTACACTACAGTTTACAGCAGAGTTTAAAATGTGAGAATCTGACATCAGCAGTAGTAACTTACGAAGTCTTGGCGAATGTCGTTGAAGTCTTTGCCGTATTTCTCTAGAGCCTCTTCGAATAGCATGGCCTCCGAGGCGCTCCACTCCTCCATCTCGTCACGGCACAGCACGGGACCCCCCTGAGGGACCAGGGTGGACATGGCCTTGGCCAGGTCATAGTTGTTCTTCTGCAACGTGTCCATAGCGTGGAACTGGCGGCAGAGAGGAGGTGCAAACAAACGTTAGAGCTTCTTCATCATCAACATCATCATCATCATCATCATCATCATCATCACCACCACAGAGGGACGTGATGTTAGCGTTAGAGGTTTGTCATTTGATTTCACCCACACAGGAAGGAGCCACATGACCACCCAGCTCCACATACAGTAATATACCACTCCTGTGTAGAGGGAGGGGCCTGTCAGTGTTGGGCCTCGTCAGTAAAAAAAGCTCTACAAGGTTTCCTGTGTCAGTTTGAGGCATCTTGATTTAAATATAACACCACGAACTAATCTGAAAACCAGATCACATCAGAGTCCCTTTACAGGGCGGGGTAATATAAATATAAACACTGATCATGTTACAAAAAGTCCTTGAAAAAACTGAGAAACTTTGATGTTGATGGGGTCACAGTCACTGCATTGACACAAAGTTTCTAATTTTATAGAACAGACATCCTGAAAAAGGGAGGACTGGAGGAGTCGGACAAATAAACAGCATGATGTGGTTTTTGTGTCAGAAGTCAAAAAGTTCAGAAAGGACAGAGTAGAGAGGACAGAGGAGATAGGAGGACTCCCACTGAGGAAACTTCATCATGTCAGCACAGACAGCCTGAACGAGCTGTGGAGAGTCAGAGTCAGAGGACAGTGATGAGACACTTTGTCTTCTTAAAGTCCTGATATGAGACACAGCAGATGAGTTCGTCCCAAACAGGACAGGGCTACAAACACAGGCTTTTTCCAGCACAGAGAATGATGAAGCTGCTGCCTCTAGTTCTCCACAAACTCTGACAGGTGTCTTCATGGAAAACACTATTTTCTAAGAGTGGATCTCTGTCATCTGTAACTGCAGTTACAGCGTCACGCCATGTGGCGGCACTGTGTTGTAATCAGCACAGTGCACCAGGAAAGCTGCTGCCAAAACTGCTGAAGAGGAAGGAAAGAGCCACAATTATCCTCAAGGAATTTCCTCCAAAGATCATCTCTCAGTTCTTGTGATATTTCATCACCGGTCAAACACTGAATTATTGTTGAATAGTTTTTTTGTTCGTCCCAGTTTGTTAAAAAGGTTTCTAAATAAATGTTCACATGCCAATCAGTGATGACTTAAAGGTGAGTTCACGAGGAGGAGAACCTGAGGACAGACGTCACCTGATCATTGCAGGCAGGTGAAACATAATAATTCATGTTGTGAAAAATGCACAAGGTGACATCTAAACTGTTACAGTTTAATGTCCTTTGGGAAAATTCATCAGGATTCCCTAGAACTAAAGTATGTAGCTGGTAAATGTGTTTATTTGAGCCAGTTGAAGGCTCAGCTCACAAGCACGGATAAACACCTCCACCTCATTTACAGCAGAAAAAATGTATGTTATAAAGTAATCTGAAAATCTGTGTCAATAAAGATGGAAACCAAGTTTATTCTCTAAAGTCTCAATCTCAACCACCACCAACCAGACCATCTGTCAGACAAACACCTCAGCAACAAATTGTAGCATACCATGTACCATCACTCCATGACATGTTCTTTATACCAGTAAAAAAAACATGGTCCTGATAGAAACTGTCAAAATAACAAAATAAGCAACACAAGGTCAGAGCTCTCCGACCGTCAACATTTCACTCTGCAGGTTTTCAACCTGATACAACTGAACGTTTCAGGTTGTAGTTGTATTTTGTTTTTCATGTTGCTCGGCCCTGGGCATCAGATTAACTAATAATTCAGGATGTGATATTATGAAATTGACAATTAATCTAATTCTGTGCAGCAAATTAACAAAGCATGAACCTGAAGCACAGAGACACCCCTGCTGTTTGTAATCCTTCATTTAACTCTACATCATGTACTAATGTTGATGGTGAACTAATCTGACAGTTTTTATACGAGAAATGTTATTTACTGTTGTTAACTATCAAGAAATGATACAAGAAGGTTCTTGTAATATAGTATGGAAAATGGAACACACACACACACGCGCACACACACACACACACACACACACACACAGGCAGTCAGTAGTCTCACCAGTGTGATGTCTCTGGAGGCTGCGGCTGCACTCATGTGGAGACTGGGCTGACGGATGGAGCTGCTGCAGTCCAGGGCCCGAGCAAACGTCCCCACAGCTCTGAAACAAACACACACTGGTCACCATCACTGACCTGTTTGAACTACAGCTACAACATAACTACTGTTTCTATGGTGATGTGTACAGTGTTATTGAGGGTTCTTTAAATCACCACTAGGTGGAGTGTTTTGTTAAATGACCAATTTCTGTGCAGCAGGATGATTCTGGCCAAAAACAAACTTCCTATAGACAAACATGCTGCACCATCAAAAACTATTAATACTAAATATTCAAATGTATCTGTGGTAATGTGATCAATGTTATATACCCTGTACTGAACTTGAATCTGATCATTATGATCATTATGTCCAGGGCAGACCTCTGTATGAAATTAGTAACTGACTTTTTGCTGACACCTGGACATGTGGACTGGAGGAGGTGGGAATGGAACCACTGCCCTCCGATTGGTGGATGACCCGCTCCACCTCCTGACACCTGACGTCATATGAACCATGATAATTTTTTTATTTTGCCATGAGAGATGATCAAACTTGTTAATTCATGCGTTTTCTCTAGAAAAGCTGCCCTGCTGACAGCTGAGTCAGACGTCGTCATGGCAACTGGATCTAGAGATGATGAGGATGCAGCTGGGTGACAGATGGCAGGGAGGCGTTACCTTGCCACCACAAGAAACTGGTCGATCTGAGGGTCTTTGAGCTGGTTGTTGGGGTCCCACACCTTGGTCTCCAGCTTCTCGTGGACCCGGTTATCTGATTCACCTGAGACAAGGAGAAACCGGTTTCAAAATCACCTACTGAACTCTGTACTGTCTCTGTTTTTTTATGGGAGGAAGTAATGACTGAACTCAGGAAACATTTGTTTGCTTTCTCTCTTTTTCTCCTGCTCACCCTCAGCTAGCTTGTCGGGGATCTCTGCCTGGTACTTGGAGCCCACACGGATCTCGCCCTGGTCCGCCAGCAAGGTCTTCTGGACCGGGTCGAACACCAGCGAGTAGAAGAAACAGTCCTAGACAGAACATACAACAACAAAGATCAATAACAAAGTATTTCTCTTTGTACAGTAAAAGAGTACAAACAGAGAATAAATGGCACCCAGAGTGATTCACTGATGAAGGATGAACAGATGGCGTCTCACCTCCTTCTCCAGGTAGCCCGCCAAGACGTCTGTTTCATTGAGGAGGGTGACATTACATTTCCCCCTGAGGAGACAATGAGGAGCAGTCAGAGACCAGGACGTCCAGGATTGAGACTATTACAGAGGCTGTCCACATTTTCAGAAGGTGGACAAAGATATTTCATAACACATTGTCACACATACTATGACGGAGTATTAGGGCCACATTTTTCTTCAATGTGGTTGTACATCATCCATGGTACACATAGGCCTAACATTTCTGCTCACTACTAGCAAATCATTAGTTTAAAAATTTAAAAATTCAAGTGCTATAATGTTGCCACAAGCTGCAACCTTAAAAGTGAAAAAAAACTTTGAAAACTGTGGTAGTTTAATATATCTTTGTTTTTTCCTGAAACATTTTCAGCAGAAAATTTGAAATATCTCAATATTGTTTTAGATTAAAGGCAGGGGATGGGTCTCACACACACACACACACACACACACACACACACACACACACACTTAAATGACTGTACATTTCCATCATGTAGAATGAGCAGACACACAGTTCAACACAAGACAACTGTGGAAACTTTCTCATTTCAATAATCTGAATGTTCTGCTCAGCCTGAACTCAAGCAGCTGACTTAAGTCGCCATCTTTGAACACAGCCATTAATGTGTTTGAAGCTTAATTAAGAGTGAGGGAACTTTTGGACTTTTAATTAGAGCATCCCTGAGAGCATTTTTCATGAGGCCCAAAATATGTCATGTTTTATGTCCCTGATTTACCAATTCATGGAAAGCTAAGGGGGAAAAAATGCCCACAATGTTGATTTGATGTGACTGAATAAAGTCTGACTTTGAAAACACAAAGTAAGTAAATAATAAAAAGAATTCTTTCAAATTTAAAAAAAAAATATGATGATTCATCTGTTATTCAGATCACATACTAATAACTTGATCATGAATCTGAAAACAATAATGAGAGTAACATGGAGCCTCAGTGCTGGTACAGCTTTGGTTTGTGTTAATGGTTTTACTGGAGTCAAGGTGACGGAGTCTGTGAGACGAGACTAGACGAGATTAGAGACAGTCGGAGAAATAAGTTGGAGAGTCTCAGCATATGACAGCTGCAGTAGGAAGCTATAACAGATTTAAATTATTTTGGTATCAATAAGAAAAAATTATATCAGAACATCTCTAAATGTTATTACATGACAGAGTCTAGTCCAGTCCAAAGTCTGACCCCCCACTGTGGAATCATCAACAGCTGAAGACGAGGGACAACACCTCCTAAAAAGGAAATAAACGTGACGACCTGTGCAGAACATCACTGCCTTCATGGCGGCAGTGAGGGTCACTGACTGAGCAGTTCAGCTCTGACTGTGTGTGGCAGGTGTCTGGGTTCAGGTCTGTCCTGTCCTGTGGACACGTACCGTATGTGAGTCGCAGGAAGAGATTCGAACTGTCGAGACAGGAAGAGTTCTCTGTGTTTGAGCTGGTGTTTCTGTTGTTCAGCCAGGACCGGCTGCTTCGACTCCTCCTCGAATTCTCCTACAAACACAAACACATCATTGCATCAGAAACACACACATTGATGGTGGTGGTTTATGCAGAAGGTTTGAACAAAGCTATTAAATAAACCCGTAATTGTGGGTCACAGCGTATTTGATTTTTTTTGCCACTTTTTGCTCATATGATTCCCCCACCCCGCTGACCACTGGACCCTTAGCGCCTACAGCAGGTTTACATTAGCCTACACAACTGATGTGTTCACATCTGTAGGAGCTAGCCTGAGTGAAAACATCTGGTGTGGTCATGTTTCCACACATTGACACACGGCTCTTTTTTTGGCCATACTCACTTATACCCCTGTCGTACAGCAGACATGTGGAGGATGTGTGTGTACAAGAAGCATTTTATCCGTGATGGACTCAATTGTACAGACAGTTTTCACACTGGGTGTCAGTTGTAAGTTGGACATGATCTGACAACATATCTAACCCTAATGAAGAGGAGCGTATCCATGGAGGGTCAGCTGTTGCATATTGACCCTTTCAGATAGACCACTAACATGGGCTGTACCAGTGTCACTGTGGCAGTTTGAACAGGGTATTATTTTCTAACAGACCAACAACCCACAAACAGTCTTGTACTGTGCCACCCACAGACTGTAAATAAAGATGGACGCAGCCTCTGAAGAGCGGTTTTGAAGCTCGGAGTGAGCTGCTCCCCCTCCACATCTTGGCAGTGCCTGACTCCGCCCCTAACTCCCAGCTAGTTGAAAAATGTGGAAGGACTGTGTGTTGACATATGTGTGACTGGACAATGCAGATGACGCTGCGCTGCATTGTGTCAAAAGTCATCCAGAAAACTCTCTGCATGTTTGTACACACACATCATTCACGTGTCTGCAAGTGAGTTTGACAAAAAAGACCCCGGTGTCAATGTCAATTGGAGAGGAGGGGTGTGTGTGTTTGTATGTGGAGTGGAGGGAACTGAAAAGCAAAAAAAGTTAAGCGCCAAAGCCAGTGTATCCTTGTGTGGAAAGGCAGACGAATCATCGGAACACACCGTCTGCATCACGCGGCAGCTGCACCGCTGCTACTGCAGCTCTGTGTTTCTTGCCTTGACTTTTATTTACTCTTGTTCAGAGCAAGACACACACACACACACACACACACACACACACACACACACACACACACACACACACACACAGAGCGAGAGCAAAAGAGAGAAAGAGAGAGAGAGAGAGAGAGAGAGAGAGAGAGAGAGAGAGAACCGGTAAAATCCTGCCCTTTGGTTAAAATATCAAATGAAATAAAATGTCTCCTGTCTTTCCATGCAGTTGCTAAAACGGTTAAAAATAAGTTATATATATGTAAACTTTATATATATATTTAGAAATATAAAGTGATATATTTTTTCATGTCTGTGTCATTGTCACATTAAGTCCAGACATTGAAACTATAAGCTAGTGAAAGGTGTCAGTTATATATAATGTTGCTGGTATCATATCAGTATGACTATCAACAAATGTTTCCCTGTCTGTTTTTTGCTGGGAGCGGCTCGTCACGAGTGAAAAACAGGCGAGATGCTGAATCTCTAGATCACACAAAGCATGACAGTGTGTCTCTTTATGTATCAAAGGGTCAAATTATGTATTTATGAAGTTCTACAGAGTAGATTTCAAATGATTGCGATATATCCTGTGTTTCACGATATAACCTAAAAAATACATACTACTATAGTATAATATTACTTTTAGGCCATATTGCCCAGCCCTAAGTTAAAGGATAGGGCAGAGGCAGGTACCTCACCCGGTAGAGTGCGTACCATGAGCTAATGCTGAGTCCGCAGTGGCCTGGGTTTGAGTCTGGCCCAGAACCTATGCTACATGCAGGGCTTAAAGCCTGAGCCTGAAATGTTGTGATACAATAAGTGCTTTGCACCATTTTCCTCTATTCTCTATAAAAGTATGGGCAATGTAAAAGACAACTGTACAATACTGCAATACTATAGCAACGTTTAAGTGTCTCCTTCTGAAAAACAGATAATAACAAGAAATATTGAAGATATAAAATACAGTAGCATTGAAGTGCTTAAAGAACTGGTAAACTGGAGTTTAAAGTGAAATAATCACAAAGGCCACAATCACTTATTTCTTCATTCTTTTTCAGTTGCAAACAAAGAAATTGTGAAGGACAGATCATGTTCAGCAATAAACGTGCACACACGTATTTTATGATTACAGACACGGTCAGTCATTGATGACCGTGTCCGCTGGATCCTACACTGCGAGTGTTGCCAAGACCCGCCCCGCTCTGCTTCTGATTGGCTAGTAAAGTTGGTTAGGTTCTGTGTCTGGTTAGGTTGAGAGCGAGAGCTGGGTCCCTCTCATACAATTTGTAAGTGAACTCTGTTCACCTCGAACATGATATACCACATTCACAACAAATTCCCAGGTGTACTGACTTTTCATTTTTCATTTTTTCTCTCACAGCGTTACCCTGGAGATCCAGCACGGTGCCGGAATACTGTTCATGTCATTCCCTTACTCTCTCTTTCTCCCTTGACTTTACTGTCCATCTCTACTGTCACTGTAGAAATAAAGAAATGCCAAAAGAAATCATCGGGTTTAAAGTTAAAGGATAACAGAAGAGATTTTCACTATTTTTTTTTTTTTCAATGTCAGCATGCAATTTCCCATGCAAAGACCAAAACAACACTGAATGTATCCTGGATACAAAACCTGATCTTTCTGAGCCATAGAGCTCCACTTTTGTCCTAAAGCTAGTAAAAACATATCAATGAGCAACACAGTTACACTGGGTGACATGTTTCTTTATTACAAAAGTTTGTAGTTTGCTTGTTGTTGACAGTAAGAAAAATTAAGAGAACCGACTACGAATGAATAAGGGAGCTGCAGTTAATATTTTGTTAATCCTCTGTTCAGAGTTCAAAGGTCATCAGTTTATCAGGGCAGAGAGAATATTGGTCCTCGGTGATCCGTGGTCTAAGTTCCTGACTTATGATTTTAGACTGTGTACGTGACCTACAATGCAAAGAACCACCAACTCGGTTATTAATGGACTTACTGTAAAACAATGCGACTGTCTCACATTACCATGTGACACCATGTTTCCAGCCAGTAAGAAATGTGAAAAAATTAAGCCATAGGCAGCTATGGCTATGTTTGTGTGTGAGAGAGAGTGTGTGTGTATGTGTGTGCGTGCATATGTGTGTATGTGTGGTCGTCCACTAGATTCCGCATTCCCAATTTCAGGCGGGTGAGTAATTTGTTGCAAGCTGGAGGGGAGGGACTATATCACTCCATCTCTGTGGACTCCGCCCCTGCACTCAGCCACAGGAAACCCTGTCAGTGAGGGCATGAGAGTGAGAGGGAGAGACACAGAAAGAGAGAGAGAGAGAGAGATAGCGAGCGCGAGGGACGGTACCTTTAGCCACACCCCTTTTCTGTTAACCTCTCAACCCCCCTCCCCCCTCCTCCTCCTGTCCAGCTGGTCCCTGCCAGACAAAGTCGGAAACCCTGTGTACCAAACCTGAGGCGCCCATCCCCCCAAACATGTATCCCCAACTCCCTCCACACACACACATGCACGCACGCACGCACAAAAGAAGAAACCACATATACACAGAAGAAGCGACAGGCACTTAAAGCGCACACAGCAAAACAGTAACACACTCCTTGTACAGACAAACACACACACACACACACACACCGACATACACACTTTATTCGCTCTGACAAAGACACAAGGCAAGTCAGAATTAACCCGTTGTATGCTGTGGCCCTCAGGGACAGATCAAGGGCCTTTTGTTCTGCACAAAGAATTGATGTGAGTGTAGAAGGAGAAGGAAGAGGAGGGGAGCAGAGATGGGAAAAAAAAAAAGAGGCAGATAAAGTGAGGTTTAGTACAAATGAGCAGCAGCAGAAAGAGAGAGGCGCCTGTTCACTTCTTCATCACTGACTAAGGATCATAATGTTCTGAGACAGACCTATGGAGAGTAGACCTGAGGAGTGTTTCATAAAGCACAACTGCATTTAAACCAGGATTACTTCAGTAAATCAGGCTTATTTACAAGATACGCTGTTTCATAATAAATAAATGTATATAGTCTGACTTAAGTTAGCTTTAGCTTTATTTCAGGTTACAGTCAATCTACCACACTGAGACAGGTTTCTCCCAAGTTCCTCCCCAGCAGGCCACAGTGTGATGTAACATAAACAGACTGTGAAATGTCACTCTCTGACAGACCACAGACTGCAGTTACAGCGCAGTTATAATGTACAGACTAGAGGCATCTGACGAGTTTTACAGTCAGCTTTTCTACGGGGCTCTGCAGGTGTCATAGTGGGGGAAAAAAAAAGGTAATCTGAGCGCATGAAAAATCATGCTCGCAAAATGAATGATTTAAATCCAAGGATTGTTGCTCTACTAAATTTGCAAATTAGTAATTTTGGTGCATAAATTAATGGAACTTAACATGATATTGTGAAGCTTTGATGTGTTTTTATATTTCAATAGTTTTTTTTAATGATATACAAGTATATAATTGTATTTTATGTTTGAGGTATAATCGATGCTGCCACTAAACAACAGTTCAGCAGGGCAGACTGTGCAAAAACGCAATATTATGAAAAATAAATGGCTTGAAACATCACGATATTCAATATTATCAAATATCAGCCCAATTGTAAATATTACTATATCGTTTAAAGGATATCAAAGATAACATAATATTTTTGCAAAATCCAAAATATGTGCTAATACTTTGAAACAGCCCTGAATTCAAACACCTCATTTACATTAGCTTATTATAGCTAATAGCTTTATTAGTTTATTTTGCACTATTCAGCAATAGATCCATAAGTGTGAAGGCTTAACACATACTACAACACTGAGACTGTGGTTTATAATATTATAAGAAAGGATTTTAAAATTCTGAGAAGGTATCATGGAGGCAGTTATTTTAATAAACAGCAGAATTATACCATTCACACTATAATCTACCAGAAACGTGAGTTTGCATGTGTTTGATCGCACTAGCTAGTTGAACTGTATTGTGGCCAAAGTTGAGACGGATTCAACTTTTTAGTTGGATAACCCTATGTTGGTTACCTTCAGGTAATATAGTTAATTAGGCATAGCAGTGGACAAATGATAAACTGTGTAATTAAAAAAAATAAATTATTATTAATTAGATTCAAAATGTGTTCAGTAGCTGGATACAGCAAAGAAGTGAATCTAAAGGGAGTGCTCAGTCTCTTTAAAAGAATAGAAGCCTCTAACAGGACACGTCAGGGCTGCTAGCAGACACAATGACAACATATTATGAAATTACCACCACTGTATTTAGTCTAATCTCTGACTTGTCTACACATTACCAGAGAACAGACACTAAGCATCCGTGTATATAGCTGGCTACAGCTGAAAAAGCAGCATCAAAGCAGCAAAAAGCATCCATTTTGAGGTGTGTGTGTGTGTGTGTGTGTGTGTGTGTGTGTGTGTGTGTGTGTGTGTGTGTGTGTGTGTGTGAGAGAGTGTGTGTGTAGATGTCTTTGTCTGAAGCACTGCAGCCCAGGAGGAGGGAGGGAGAGCTGGTTATGGTGTTGGGTGGGGGTAATGATTAAATGTGATCAGGCTTCAGTAGTCTGCATGCCATTAGCACCACCCCACTACTACCTCCACCCTCCCACTTCCTTGGCTCTCTGATCACACACAAGACACAGACTGGGCTCAGGCTGATCAGGGTAGGGTGGGGCAGGAACCACATACTGAGACCATATTACTGATTAAGAATATTGGAAATAATAATAATAATTTGTATTTATTTATTCATCATCATCATTATTATTATAATTATTTTGTCTCTCCAAAGTGGCATGAGTGATCATTTTACCAACCAAACCAGATTCACCAGTGTCAGACAGTAAAACCTGAGGCGAAACCTCCCACATGCTTAAAATGAGCTGAGCAGAATAAATTAAATATTGATTAAATGTGTCTGACACATTGAAATAACAGCTGTAGACTACTGACTTTGCACACCTTATTTTTCACAAGATTCTTGATCCAAATACTGGAGGCTCATATGCAGAATGTTCCAGTTTATGAGCTAAACATATTAATATGATATAAATTGAAGTTTTATTGGGAGATTCTGACTCCTGAAACTGATGATACACTGCCTGAGTGGACTGACACTCTGTATAGTTATAGAGTGGCGCTTCTTCACAGATGATCTTTGGTTGAGTACACTGACGAGACAACGGCCAACAGATTTAACTCCAACATCACATGAATACACATTTTATTTTATTGTATTCTAAGTTTGAGGTTTTTAGATAATTATATGATTGCATTTTATGTTTCAGGCGCTTCTTTTTAATATATAATTATATTATTGTATTTTATGTCTCATGTGTAAGAAATGCTGCCACTAAACAGCAGTTCTAGGTTTATTTGTCACATGCCAAGGTACAATGTGCAGTAAGAAGTGAAATGAGGGTTGGACTCAGCAGCAGGGAGACTGTGTAAGACTGCAATATATATTTTTAATATTATGAAAAATACTGCATATAGCGGGAAATTGCTGAAATTTATGTGATGCAATCAACAGATGGGTTTTACTAGAGAAGACTGTTTTGGTTGTTGGAGCTACAGAAACACTAAGTCCATTCTGATTGTACAGTGGTGTTACAGAGTGATTCTTCTTTACCCTATAAATAATCTTTGGCTTAGTACAGACAGCAGTGTTGTGTCAAAGTCCATTCCCCAGCGGCTTGCACAGAACAACTTGGGTCATGGAATTTACGTTAGTTATGTTAGTCAGTTTATTCGGACACTGTAAATTTCACTTGCAGGGAGGAGCCAATTGACATTAGAGCCATTGTTGTACCGCCATCATTATTTGGTCGTATACAGTAATTACTTCAAGGTCACAGTACAAGGATGGCTGCAATCTGGAGGGTTGTGCTCAGCTGTGATTTGGCAGTTCTGCTTTCCTGTTGTACTGGTGTACAGCAAAGCTGTTCATTTCCCTAGTGACGCAATTCCATGCATTGTTTTTCTTCTTAAAGTCCCAGAAGTACATTTCAGTTAAAGCTCACTAAGATTCTCTATCACAGAGAAGTGGGAAGCTGTTGACCGCAGTGATCGTCACCATTTTCTTTCACTTTCTTTCATGTCGTTGAGTTGGACTAAAAATCAACTCTGTGCTTCAAAACAAGATTAATGGGATGTCACCAGGTTCCGCATAAAGTTTGACTTTCCACAGTCACACCACTGGGCGCCTTTTGAGTCTTTCAGTAGTGGTGGACAGAGCCAGCAAGTTTAGTTCACAATGAATGGCACCCTGTCATGTCTGCTATGTCTGTAAAGTCTGTGTGTGTGTGTGTGAATAGGGGGTAATTTTTTTTTAAGGTTTTGTTGCCCCAACAAGATTACAACACTTTAACCAAGCCATGAACGCATAGAGTTGTTTTAGTTTTCTAAAAAAAATAATATAATAACTTGTCTGACAAATTACTAATGAATATGTGTATCTGACAATAAATAATGATTATGGTTTAAGCAAAAGTGACAAACCATCAAGTTTAGAAACTCAGGAATCAATACAACATGTTCACACTGGAGAATAAAGTTATTCCAGACAGAGTTTGTGTGAATTTGAGATCTAATAATAGTTATAACCACTTTAAAGTGGCCTTTTATCAATACATATTGATTTATATAAAGACATTATGAATACAATTTATTACCTAACATGGTGGTAATGAGCAAATGAAGACAGACGGTCCCTTTACACAAACTAGCTTTTAGCATTGAGCCTTAAACAAAAGTGATGGTTTTACATTAACCCTGAAATAGGCCTTGGTGCATTTTACAGCATAAAGCTTAAGAGGTGCTTTGAGGCTTTTATGTGAAACACAATGAGGAACAGGTTCATTACAGGCAGTGAGCCATACCATACCTGCTCTACACAGTCAAAAACAAGAGTGGTGCTGAAAGGAGCTTTGAATCTGTGGTTGCTACTCACTTGCATTGCTGTCAGCCAGAGTGTTGAGGTTCCCCGAGATGTCTCGCCTCCTGAACAGACACACCACCTTTGCCTCCACATTCCCATTGGCTGTCTGTAAGTATAGAGTCAGTGGTTACAGGTTAGCATCATAATGAAGCACTGGGTTACCTTCCTGCCAAAATTCTGAGCTTTTGCTACCCTGACATGGTTAAATTCACTGCTCACACAAACGGTTATTCAGAGGTATTGGAAAGTTACAAACTAAGGTCCAGTGTTATTTACATTTCATACTAATCATTTACAATTCATACTGATTCCATTTTCAGTTTGCTTACCAGATTTCATCAGTTCTGATTCTGACCATATTATTTGTGCATGCCAAAATATATTGCAAGTAAAACCGATAGCGTCTGCCTAACCAATCACTAATCTCAATAGATAGTTTGTACCGGTTAGGGGTTGGGCTGTACTACAACTCTTATTTTCGTAGTTTTGTCAACCATTTCTTTCAGTTACTGTAACATTGTAGTTAAAGAGACCATATTATGGAGGTGTTAGCACACTGTGTGTGCAGCAGCTGCTGTGGTATCCAATTGGGTATCAAGAATTGTGGAATTTCATTGGTGTTGGTACCGACTACCAGATTTCTGGAATCGTGACATCCCTACATCAGACCAGTAGTATCTACCACCATGAGGCAGTGACTTGAAGGTGATATGACTGAACTTAAATATTTAAAATGTTTGTCAAAGCTTCAGATCATTTGAATGGTTCCATTCAAGATATTGTAAATAATACTATCCAATATATATAGTGATCTTTCGACAATGTAATAAAGGTCGACTCTCAAACTGAGAAATGCCTTGAGTTGCTTACAGAATCAAAGTTACTAATGGTTATAAAGGATTACTAGTAAAACTCTATTTCACATTTTCCTCACCAGGTTATTTAACCCCTTCTGTGAACATAAAGTAGTTAAAACAGTGTCATTTTACATAAAACCTTTGCGAAATAAAACAAGATCTCAAGTACTAAACTTACTACTACATTTAAAAATGACAAAACTCCTCCTCCTCAAAAATAAAACACTTTATTTATATCAAATGAAATGTAAACACAGCCTGAAGAATGTAATGCACAAAGCTGCCGGAGACTTTTATCTACACAGTCCAGATCATGTCCCATCTCAAGGGAAAAGATTTTTCTTGTCCTGAAGTTGTGTCGTTGGTGTAGGAGGTTCCAGAGTAGAAAGTCAGACTGGTCATCTTAACTTCCTGTGGATAACTCAAGACGTTCCTGATGCTGCTGATTGCTGTTGTCTTCAGGCACTACATCCTCCTTTGATGGTCTCTCTTACTGTGAAGAGAGCAGAAGCATCACATCAAACACAAGCTTCATCATGTCACTCAGATAATCTGTAAAACGTGGCAGATTCTGTGTTACTGGTGCATTATACTGTTTCGTCAAGGTACACCTGCAGATAATTTTAGTCTTGAATAAATGAGAAGTATCTGTGGTGATCATTGTACATATATTGTATGTAATTGTACAGTAGGACAAACAAAATTTGGAATCCCGTAGACTGACCAGAGAAGCAACCTGTTCAGCGTATTTCAGTGGTGTGCAGCAACTTTTACAGACTGGCTGTTGCTACACCGAAAAAATAAAGAAAAATGCAACTAAAACAAACCTTTTCTTGACATTAGTAGTAGTAGTAGTAGTAGTAGCAAATCTCTCTTTAATTCAGGGCCTGTTCTGTCTCATGATTTTGTGCTGCCTGTCTTTCCTGTGCAGACAGTTTCTCCCCTGTATCCTGCTGCTCTCTGCCTGGACATCTTCACCTTGCTGCACTGAAGAATTGGCTTTATTGCTTTGAACTGAGAGTAAACATATCAAATGACACTTCTATGGTAATCTTGATTAATGGCAAATATTAACCAGACAGACCACACAGTGACAATACAGAATCCTGTATTTTCCTGATTCAATGTTCTGCCTCAAACTTACTGCACAGCGAACCCTTACAGAGTTAAAGATATCAACATGATACTAAAAAGCAAAGAGAATTATAAAAGGTGTGGGTATTGTGTTACATGGTAAACTTTAAATACATAAATAAATGTCTGTGAAAGCGTTCTTTGCAAAAGAAGTTATTAAAAGTTGTTCCACAATACAACCTCTCTCGTCATCGTTGACCAATGTGATTAGTAAGACAACTCATACTGATCTGAGATGACAAATCAGTCTAATTTACTTACTTTACTTGCTACTGCCGCCTCTTAACGCTTAGGAAGAAAAGAATGTTTAAGAAGTTTTCCAATGCGCAAGTTTACCTTCTACACACATCTGCACAAGTGTATAATAATGTGTGCAATATCATAACTGATCTCAGAACAATGGAAACTGAGTCAAGGGCAGTCACTTGTCTGTAGCTAGCTATAGCTGGTCACCTATCAAAGATCCCAGGTATATCCACAACGCTCATACACATAAAAAAATGCTGCTTCCTTCTCCACATGACAAACCCAAGCCATTGCCAACAGGACATGGCCATGCCATGAAAATGACATGAAATGATAAAAACCACGACCTACAGTCAAGCTAGCTTCCAGAGACAGTCTACTAGTCTACTGTGGCCACAAGAGGGCAGTGAATTACATGATGGATACTAACAAACATCAGATCCTTTAGGGGACAGAACACTGGAGAGAGATCCCCTCCACTTCAGTATCATTGTAACTGATGTCTATTATTAGCTTTAACTGCTTACCTTGCTGAAAGTGATGACACACCACCTCTGTAATTGTGTGATCCTTAAATGTAGCTTTCAAAGTATACTACAGTGTCTATTTCAGTTCAAGGTGAACCGGAAAAGTGACTGACATGTAAATATTTTTCTTTAATTCACATTTTCTAAAGACCACTCCCAATTCTTACGTAGCCTGATGAAAGAGTTTTGTATGTTTATTTTAGTTTTTGTAGTAATTCTAGTGGGACTTACCTATTCTCAGGGCTCCTCCTTTTCCACTGTTAGTACTGGTGCTGCCAACTTCCTCAGTTGGTTGCACCAGCACATGATTTGGTCACATCCTTTTTTTTCTTGCTTTGTTATAGGCAGTGTTGAACTTGATGACCATTTCCTTCTCCTCTGTTGAGCTATTACTCTCATCTAACTGGTGAAAAGAATTGGGAAGGGGCTCAGTGATATATTGGCCCCTACACGTTTTTTTAATTCCTCAGTGTTGTCCAATTTTACATTTTCAAGCTTAAACTGTGCTGATCTGGTAACAAGTTTAGGGTTGCCTGGAATGGACGGGTCACACCGCTACAATACTCATACAGCATAGCATTCCTCTCGTGCCACAACCATGATTACTGCATTAGCCATTGTGGTTGAAAGTAGTGCTGAGTTGAGCTAAAATGTTTCATATCAATGACTAATCTCATTCTCATTTCATCATCAGGACCGAGATGGAAAGTCTGCGAATGTTAGAAAATCTTGTTTCAGATGTGACATCATAACAGTAAGAATCAGTTTGTCTGACAGAGAATCATAAGTGACATGTTGGTTGAAAGTAGTTAAACATCATGATAGTAAAGTTAGCAACTAATTTATACAGGCAGCCTAACATTAACCACCAAAGGGTCCATGCTCCCACAGCACTTATTAATATTACTTCTAACCTCTGTTTCAGTGCTGCGCCCAATGAGACGCCTAGATCAGAGCTAATGTTCCTCTGCGGCTAATACCAATAGCTATCGGAGCAGCTGGGGCTGCTATCAACTGTGAGTCACTGAAAATACCGACTGAAATTGATATAGGTTTAAAATAATTTGTGAAAACTGAAATGTACAAGCTCATGAGCAAGCTAGCAAGTCAGCCTTAGCATGTGTAATCACTTAGTTGCTCAGTGAAATGGTTATGTGCAGGCTATTGATAATAGGTCACAAAGAATGAAGGTTTCACTGACATACTTACAGGTTATGGTTCTGGAGCTGCACATCCTTCAGTAGCAGCCGACAATCCCAGCAAGCAGGCGGGTGATGGCTGCTGAACGCGGTCACTTGGTGGAACGCAGAGTCCAGACAAATATGTACCAATTGTACTGCTGCTGTATGAGCTGCTGTATCCAAAATATGCAAACGATACCCGCTAGTGCCTAAAGTTGCCTTTTCTCCACCGCAGCCACAACAGAAACTCTTTCTTCCAGGCACTGTGGTTGAAGTCCCAGTAGGTTGCACTACATGGGTGTGCTCTGGTGCTGAGGCCTGGAGCGGAGGTT
The DNA here is from genome assembly GCF_002814215.2 of Seriola lalandi dorsalis. Classification (NCBI taxonomy): domain Eukaryota; kingdom Metazoa; phylum Chordata; class Actinopteri; order Carangiformes; family Carangidae; genus Seriola; species Seriola lalandi. Next base: position 753,115 of record NW_019525247.1, read on the forward strand.
TGTTTATGGATTTCCACAGAGTTCATACATCAGTGTCATGGAGCAGAAAAAACGTTGAACGAAGTTTTCAGAGCAGACTGAAACTCTGGCTTTTGTCTTGCAGGAGGCATTTTATTATAAGTTTATGTAGTTTGGGAATTTTAACTGTGTTTAACATGGACATCCAACATCACAACAGTATATAAAAGAGAAAAATCACAAAAAGCAGAACATGTTGCCTTTAGCAAGACAACAGTTTAACCATATTATCTGGATTTTTATCCTGAACTAAAAATGAATTGTACCCCCCATCAGACTTCTCTCTAGCAATGCTTCCGTGTTACTAGATCTCAGCTATGAACTTGGTGAGCAGGATGTCATTATTATTGATGATGGCCAAAGGCAATAAGAACAAACTGGACTTCCCCTTTAAGATTCCTAAAACAAAGAATACTTCTTGTCACTGCGTCACTGTTCAAATTTTCCACTTTCCACTTTAATGTGAGGCAGCAGCAGCTTCCTGTAGCATCAGTTACCAATATTAGCAACTGGTCAGTTTATTAAACCCTCCTGTTTGTAAAAATGGGTCTAAATTAAAAGGGAAATGTTTGTCAGCTGTGAGGACGTGTAGTCAGAGGAAGGTGATATGACCTTAAAGGAATATCATGATAACAAGGTGTCTTGGTATTTTGTGAATAACCATCTCAATGGCCACATGTTAAAGATACGTTTTACACAAGAATCTACTGATGTTAAAATAGACCTTAACTTTAAACTAACTTCAACCCTATGCAGGCCTTATTGGGTGTCCAATGGTGATTATCAAACTAACTTCAGCCTACTGTTTGCTCTCCTCTGAGATTCTCCTCACACAGGTCAGGTCAGTAGATAACTGCGTGATGTTGTTATCAAACTTCTTCCTTCGTCACAACTTGTTCCCTTTTCTTTGAACCAGTTTCTCCAGTTAATATCATGATATGACAAATTTTTCTCACATGATTCATGCTGGTATTAACATAAACTGTATGATGTGGCACACCTCTAACAGGAGCTTTTAAGGTTAGATGGTGGGTGTTTCATTCTCCTGGACCTGGACTATGATTGACCACACTACAGCACACACACAGTGTTTCCCTCCACATTCCAGCCTGAGCCTGGAGAGCCGGTCACTCTCTCTCTCTTACTATCTATTCATTGAGCTCCGCAGCCATTAACACTCAGGACGCTGCAGTCTTCCTGGTGCTCAGCACAAGCCCCTCAATGTAAGAGCATTACATAAATGAGCTTAATCCTTTGACTGGGAAACAAGCCTGTGTCATATGCTGCTGCTGTTATGTAAGTGGCTGCTGTACCAGTCCTGTCGTTACTGTAGCCGTGGTTTACAACAGAGGGAACGAGTGTCTGTGTACAGACGTTGATTTGTTGACTGGACACATGTTTGAAGTCTCCCCATATACAGTTCATTCAGAGAGTGTTCAGACCCCTTCACTTTTTTTCACATTGTGCTATGTTGAAGCCTCATGTTAAAATTGTTCATTTTTTCCAATCAAATCATTAATAAAAATCAAATTCCCTTTTCCCTTCAGAAAACTGAATTTTAGAATTTTTTTGCATATGTATCAAAAAGGAGAAACTGAAATATCACTAACGTAAGTGTTCAGACACTTTGCTCAGGACTTAGTTAAAGCACCTCTGGCTGTGATTACAGCCTCCAGTCTTCTTGGGTCTGACAACACAACCTTTGCACATCTGGATTTGGGATTTTCTTTGTTTTTCTCTGCAGATCCTCTCAGACTCTGTCAGGTTGGATGGGGACGTCAGTGGACAGACATGTTCGGGTCCAGAAATGTTGGATGTGGTTCAGGCTCAGGACTCTGGCTGGTCTACTCAGGGACATTCACAGAGTCCTTTCTAAGCCTCTCCTGTGTTTTCTTGGCTGTGTGAACCTTCAGCCCAGTCTGAGGTCCTGAGCTCTGGACAAGGTTTTCATTAAAGATCTCTCTGTACTTTACTCCGTTCAGCTTTCCCTCAGCCCGACCAGTCTCCCTGTCCCCCCCATTGCCTGATGCTGCCTCCACCATGCTGCACTGTAGGGATGGTGTTGTTCAGGTGATGAGCAGTGACATGACTCTTAGAACTGAGACCAAACAGTTCAGTCCTGGTCTCATCAGACCAGAGACTCTGGTTTCTCTCAGTCTCAGAGTGCTTTAGCTGCTTTTATACAAACTGACCCTGAGGAGAGGCTTCGTCTGGACTCTGACATAAAACCCAGATCAGTGGAGAGCTGCAGTGATGGTTGTTCTTCTGGAAGTTTCTCCATCTCCACGCAGGATGTCTGGAGCTCAGAGTGACCATCAGGTTCTTGGTCAAGGTGAAGAAACATCTCAGAGATGATCAAGGGAAATGGAGGAACCTGAACTAAACTAAACTTCAAGAATCACAGTAAACTGTCTGAATACTTATGTCAATGTGGTATTTCAGGCTTTAGTTTTAAAATACATTTGCAAAAATTCATAAAATTAATTTTCTGTAAGTTTGTAATTATGGTGAATTGAGTGTAGATTGAAGAGGGAAAATGAATTTAATTGATTTTAGCATCAGGCTGCAACATTACAACATGTGAAAAAAGTGAAGGGGTCTGAAGACTTTGTGAATGTGCTGTAGATTTTTATTGATGCCTGCCAGCTAATCAATATATTTTGTGGTTATGGTGCAAACCGAGAAGGTAGTTGTTATTTTTTAAACAACCTTATAAGTGAAACATGTGAAAGAGAAGTCCACCAACCTTGTTGAGCTCTTCTATTCTGCGGATCAGGTAAGGGTTGCTGGAGGAGTTCTCAAAGTACACATAATCTGGAAGAAACAACAGAAAACAAAGATTTGACATTTCCAATGTGTTCACAGGGGAATACACAATGCATGACCATATCTCATAAACATACTGAGTATAACAAATATTCTTCTAATAAAACATTTTACAACAACAGCCCTGAATGCACGGCTGACTGATCCCCTGATAGTTCAGGTTTCCTCTGGACAGACACCTCCACATTTCTGTTATTGAGTCTCATCAGCTCTGTTCATGTTCTGTGGGTGTAGTGGCAGAACTGAAAAGATTTTGCCGAGCCTGATGGATAGGAATCCATTTACCCTGACACACAGCTCTGACTGGAAGCCTGTCCGTACGACACTGAGAGGCTGTTAGGAGAGCCACACGCTGCCAACTCAGTACATGGACTTGTGTAACGTGAGCTGCAGGAAAGCTCTCTACTGAAACACAATGAAAAATTGTGATATCATCAGCTGATCTGATGTGTAAGGTACAGTTAGAGATTGGGGTTAGAATCACACATAAGTCATAACTGCAGGGTGTTACCCACAGCATGTACTTGTGCCTGTGCTCCACTCTCTCATTTTCACTTTTATCCTCAAAATATTTTCCATTCAAATATATTTTCTAGATCTCAGGTTTTAAATATTCAAAGGAAGCAAAAAAGTACAAGAAAGTACAAATTGGAACAATTAGTCAGTCCCTCCAGGATTTTGCTGGCATTTTTTGGGATTGTTGCGGGCTAAAATGTCTGATTTCATGACAGCTTTTCTTAAATATTGCGATGAAAGTTGCAATTTTTTTAGATGTTTTTTTTGCAATGAAACGGCAGGATAGGGATGTTTAGGAATTAATCGTTTAACCGCTAACCGACAATAAGAATTTTGACCGATTAATAAAATCAGTTTTACAATTTAAAAAAAAATGTATAATGTGGGTGGATTGAGAGACAATCCACCCACATTGAATACTAATCCTCTTGACTGGTGGAAAGCTAATCAGATGCGTTTCTTGAGGCTGGCCACTCTAGCAGGTGTTATCTCTGCATTCCTGGGACATCGCTACAATCTGAGCATCTATTCTCCACCAGGGGTCTGAAAGTTAACATACTGTAAACCAGACGAACCCCACAGAATGTCAACATGTTGCTATTTCTGAACAAAAACCAGTAGACAAGCTGTCCGCTATGGTGAAGACTGAGGTAGACCTACCCTGTTTATTTTATTAAGAGGTCTGAAAAATTCAACTACAAGTTTACATTTTGTTCACCTGTTGGAAGTTTTTGATCATGAATTAGCCGGAGGAGGAGGAGGAGGAGGAGGAGGAGGTTTTCCCTACAGCGCTCCCGGCACTGGACAATTCCATGTGTTTTGAATTTTTTTAAACTGTTTATACATTAGAAAGTCTGGCTACTATTTGACATTTATTTTATTTATATAATATTTTCCTACACGGGAGATCAAAGCTATTATGCCGGTTCTGCACATGTAAAAATAAATCCCTTCTTATGAAAAAAGAAAAAAACATGTTCTAATGGGTCACAGACACTCGACCATTCTAAGCAGTACATTCAAATCTTGTCAGTTAATGGTTAAGAAAAAAAACAGCTATTGGTCAGAAAAAAAATTAAAAATGAGCATCCTTACTGCGGAATAAAAATTGCAAAAATTTTCACTAACTTTTTTTGTATAATTTATTAGAAATCGAAGGCTACTTGTACCAGTGAGATTAAATCCAGTAAAGTGCAGGTGGTGGAAAAAAAGAGAAAAGAAAAGAACAAGCAACTACCCTCCTCTGCTCCGTCTTAAAAACCAGAAACAAGGAAGGTTTGGTGACGTACGTCAAGGTTTTGATCAAATTTGCGGAAAAGTTGCAGCGATTGGACAGAAATGCAATGTCGCGCACAATTCACAGGGATTGGTTGAATTTGCATTAATTATTGTGATTCCGACATCGTGACTTTCTGGAGGGACTGATTATTATGGCTCTCAGTCCCTTTCACCTCAACAGTATGTAATCTTAAAAGTATATATACGTAGTATAAAGGTAGATGTCCAAGTGTTGTATGATTATAAAGCAGGTCTAGGTTCTATATTAATAACATGAAAGTATCAAAGCGCTCAGTCCACAAATAAATGCACACAGCCTGTATTCAGAAACTGAGCATTAAAACCAGCCATCAGGACCTCTGGAACTTGTGATGTCACAGCAAAGCAGTCAATGCCCTCAGCCACACCTCAAGCCCCGCCCACCTGGACCCACCCATCCAAACCTTGCAGGATTTGGTTTCGCTTAGTGTTTACCTGAAATCTGCTATATTTTTTGTGGATCACTCACAAAAGACTGAGGCTCAGAGCCTCCTCTCTTCTGATTGGCTCACCGACCTTTTGTTACTAGAGCGCCAGAGAGAAGCCTGAGAGAGGAGATGTAAAACTACAATGAGATGGTTTTTGGTTCTTAAAATCACAAATATATCTTCTTATGGATCAACACTTCAAATCAAACACAGTAGAAGAAAATATGGAGCTTTAAAAGGTGACCACAGTCCAAAGTGGCTGCAGCAGGAGCCTTCAACAAGTCAAGATCAAATGTCTAAACCTGCAGGTCCCTGAGGCTACATGTCTTTGTCATATCATGTCATGCTATCTTGAATACATTTTGTATACAAAATGTCAAAACAGCTGGCCAAGGTCAGCCAGGAGCAAGATATGAAAATAAGGATACAATTTTTAAAAAACATCAAAATTTTAAATCAAGCCTCATTATTAGTGATTTTTTTTTTTTCGCCTATGAAACAAACTTTTCCCCTACATTCATCATCATTTGAAAAATGAAACTGATAGCAACAGAGCAGTCACTTTGGATACGGGGACAGATAGATAGTTATCTTTGTGTTACTTTGCATCACATCAGCAACAAATGGGAGCTGCTGAGCAAATACTTTATACATCTGAAAGGGAAATTACATCACACCAAATGACAGATAACCTCAGACCAGCCCTGCTTAAATACAAACTGGATGAGTTTTACAGTGACTGTGAAGCCTGTGTTTAATAGTTTAAAAACCAACTGTTTGAATATACATCTGTTTCTTCTACAGTATGCTGAATCAACAAACAAATATAATACGTTATGTATAAGTTATGACAGTTTAGATGTCTGTGAACAGCGAGGGTTGCCAATCTGTGGCAGATCATTGGTCCCCTGTTTCAATGCTCCCTTAAAGCAGCTCTAATGTCAGCCCATCCTGGATTACCATGCTCAGGTGATGCCTGAACAGGAGGCTGGATGTTTACATGTCCCTCTGGGTGCTCCTCTGTGAAACTGTCAACATGTTCCTCACAAATGTTATGAAGCACACAGCAGGTCAGAGCCATGTGCTTGCAGTCGTGTCTTTTTAGGAGGCAACTCTATTGTCCTTTAAATCTCCACAAATGATTGTGCACTGCCCAGCCTATAATTGTGAGTGTGTTGCTCAGGATGTCTGAAAAGGACTTTATGAGCCAATTCTGTATTGAGTGAGGTGACCAGCCAAGCTGTCAACCATCAGGTAATAGTCACTTTATTTTGTCTTAGTAGTTCCCTGTCACATAGGACGCCCCATAAATGTGAGTCTCTGCTTTTGCATCATGTACACTCTCTGGATAGCCTACATCAAAGAAAAGACCTTTGCCATCCAACTACCTGCAGAACAGTTGAATACCATCCTCTCCTGTTGTAATAGTCTCGATGAGACTCTTCTGGTGCCATTATTGCAATGAGGCTTCCATCTGTTGCAACAACACACTGTGGTTCTCTCCAACGATGATGGAACAAAGTGGTCATTTCTACTGACTTGTCAGAAACATTGACAGGAGACAGCACCATGATGAATGTGCTGCAGAAATCCTGAACACAACTAAACACTAAACACAGTGCTCAGGCCTAACACAAAGAGAGGGCTGATGGTCCCGTATTAACTGCCGGTGGCCAGCTTCCAGATGGCAATTTCGACCCACTTTCGGATTGGGATACACAAAAGTGTCTTCCCTCATGTTCCTTCTCCTCTTGACATCACCCTCACCCAACCACATATGTACTCACATGACTCCCGGGACTCCCCAGCCCCAGCCTACACATCATGCTCTGCAGATGTAAAGGCACATGCTTATGACTGCAGCAAAAATTACATCGTCATTTTTAGGTTTTTTTCAATGGAAATGAAATGCAAAATTACCATTCCCACTAACATTGACTCATCGCAAAACCTGAAACAATCACAATGTCGTTGTCATCGTTCAGCCCTACTATACAGTGATGTAATGACGTAGCTCTTTAGCCTGAAAAAAAGCAAACTGATTCCTAGAAGGTCCACAAGTTGAACCAGCTCCAAACCAGCACCAGACCAGACCAGACCTAGGAATTAAGTTGTTCAATGCCCCAGATTTGCTTAAAGTTGATGGCTGAGATACAAATACTGTAGAATCTTAGGCTATTAATTCACACCACAACACCTTAATTTTAAGGCAGCGTTTCAAAATGAAAAAGATGACCCTTTAGTTCTGTTTGCGAAACGATCTCTGTCCAGACTATTATACCTGAAAACATATATACATATACATGACTAAACATGTACAGTGGGCATGTGAGCCAGTGTAAACAGGAAGCAGATCCGCTTCTCTGCATTTCATTGGTTGCAGAAAATACTACGAACAAGTGTTAAAATGCAGAAATTAACAGAACAACTGTTAGCAAAAACAAGGTCAGTAACACTTGTAAATCATTATTATGTTGTATTCACGCTGGCCGTGTGTGTCTACGTCATAGTTTCCAAAGGTGACCCAGTCTACAACACAACCCTGAAGTTTTCAAACTAAAACAGGTCCAGCAGCGTTTCCAAAAGTCTCAGTTTTTAAGGCTTGAAAACTTTGGAGTAGTGTGGATGACAGGAGTAACTGTAGCAAAGTGATGAGTTTTTACACCAAAATGTAGTAGTGTGGATGAAGCCTAAAAAGTGTTATGGATAGGTTATTTTATGACAGAATAAAACTCAACCCAAGACTTAAACATGACACATCTATGTCTCCTGGAATATCCGGTAATATCAATGCAGACATTTGACACATAATGCAGCCCTGTACCATTTACGTTAATTGGCCTACAATAAACATGTACGTGTAGTCACATGGGTGCAAAGGTCTATCTCAGGATTTTAAAAATCAATATTACATCAAATTTGATGAAGTGATGAGTACACCTTGCTCAGTATTTAAATGATTTAGTTTGTATCTTTTAGTTGATATGTGTAGGCCAACAGCTTCACATTAGATCGTTAATGACACACTGCTACAAGGTTTAATTTGTAATGTTAATCTTATTTGGTGCACATTAGACAGTGATGAGTGCATAACTGTTGGTTAAAATGGTTCTTCGTATTGAATGATAGTGAATATGGACTGAATATGAGCTGACCTGAGACCCATCAGTCTGTCAACCTGTTTTTGATCAAATCTCGCAGACACGTATCATTCATCATCCCACTGCCACAGACTCGGTGCTTCCTTGTAGCCTCTGATGCAGCTCTTCAGTGGAGTGTGGCTTCACATTAAGCTCCATCTGGTCCTCTCATGAGCAGGGACACAGAGCCTCAGGAGGGTATCAGGAGGTTTCTGATGCATCACCACAAGCAGGAACAGAGGAGGAAGGATTCAGACAGGGAGAGGATTTCTTGCTCTACTTAACACACTGATGGGGAGTCCGACCAGAGAAGCTCTGCCTCCTCATTCACAGTGAAGGAACACAACCTCACCAGATTACATAACACTGGCTGAAGCACCAACAGTGGATTTGCACTTTCATGTGCTTGACATGATGATTCCATCACTAAAGACATGTAATGGTGGAGGGAGGGAAGCCTTCCATCTCTTCTTCTTGGACCAGTGGGACAATTTAAAGAATGATCCTGGTTCACCTGCAGTGAGACCAGCTGAGTGGATCAGTTAGAGGGGACTGACAGATCAATGGTCCAGGAAAAAATACAAAACCATACTGTGGGAATTCCACATCAGATCAACAGATTTTAGAACATTTTCACAACTGCCTATCTTCTTACCTGTTGTAAATAATGTCAATGTACCCAAAAACTAGCGTGCAATATTTTTGTCTTGTATCTTCTTTAAATTTTCATATATAAAACTCATGTTATAGGACTTTCTTAGCAACTAGGTGCATGCCTGAAAGAAACCAAAATATTGGATGTATGAGGCATTAAAAATAAAAATGATATCACACCTATATTTGGAGTGCATATTACCCATGTATGACAAAGTCTACCCTAAAAATAATGACTAGAAAGAGCATTAATACATGCACCAAATGTGAAGTTAGGACCTTGTACCAAACTATGTTTATTAAGGTATCAGGTATTAAGGTTTTCTTTCTTGGTTGCCAATGCCTTTGTTTACTTACATCTGCTGTTCTGTTTAAGCAGCCTAAATAAGATATAAGCCAAAAACATTGCACAACAGTTGTTGGGTGCAATGACATTATTTACATGAAATGTAAAGCAAATCCAAGATCAGTCAGTTAAGGCCTCTGTTCTTGATCTGGACTTCAGAGACTTCATACTGTCTACTCTTCAAAAAACAAAACACAGACCTCAGACCTAACTTCTCACGTCCTCTCTGCATAATCACATCACCTGTGAAAAGGGATGAGCTGGTTTTATGTTAATGTATGTATCAGCAGGTGGAAAAAAACAGACCTGAAAAGAGAGTGTCTGCTGAGGACCTGCCAGGCTGTGAGTGTTTGTTGTGGACGTATGCGGCTGAAGTGGCGCAGTGTGCTGGGTGCTAGAGGGTGAATGAAGAGGAGGAAGCCCTTTGACTAATCTCTGGGGAAGATAATGATCTTACATGCAGCCTGAACACTGTGTGCTTCTGGAGGACTGGTAATATGTGCGCTCACTCACACAGAACTGCCTGCACCAGCCAGCCGCAACAAAGAAATCTTTATTGAACGCAAAATCCATGGACACTTGCTCCACAAATATGAACCCATTGCGACAGATTAATGTTGAACATTACTGCTAGGGCCTATTTTACCAGATACACTGCACAAATAAACAACATAACCTTGTTACTGGGTGGGCTACTTAAAAGTCAATTTGGAAGTCATTACATAATCATATGCTTGTTGCTAACTGCAACGTTACATGGGCTAGAATTAGCAGTACACGGTAACCTTTTATTTTCATTCCAGCACTACACATGCATGATCCGGTGAGCTGGGCTTTTTGCAAAAACTGCAACTTTGCCTGAGAGACCTGGCAGTTCTACAAAACCTCCATACAACCTTAAACCAGAAAGGATCTAATGCAAAGCTCCCAGAATGCCTGTTGAATGTACAGAGGAGGCCCATCACAAGTCATTTCCAGTACGAGGGACTGTTCTGAGCAGCAGTCTCTATATCTATCCATCTCTACAGATTTTAGTCACACATTACTTTTAGGGATGATTCAATGAACATTAAAATTCAGACTACTTGACTGGTCTTAACGCAAGGAAACAATCAGAAAACAGACAAAACTGAGCACATTTTAACATGGATAGCAGTGCTAGCACAAGCCGCCTTCTTAGCTTGCAGGTTTACATCCACACATCTGTACTGAATGTGTTTACACCTCCCTGGTTTACAACATCCGGGCAACAGCAGGGGGAGAAGGAGGGCAGTTGTACATTAATAAAATATTGATAATTACTTTAACCAAATGGTATTCCTCGTGCTGACTAGTGAGCATAGCAACGTTTCACTGTTTAGTCAACTAATCGCACACATCCCCAGTTACTGTAATGTGTGCACTGAACTGCAATATCACAAAAGAAACAAAAATATATATGAAACTAAATAAGAGTCCATACAACAACAAATTCTGAAAATTAAAGAAAAAAAACCCTCAATTTCTCAACTCCGTCAGTGTGTAATGTTGTCTGAACATAAACTGCCATATAACAACTTCATCATTAAACTTTCAGTTTCTTCTTTATGCCAGGAAACACCAGATAAACACATAACACAAGGCTAATAGTACGACCAAACGTTCATTACCAACTTTTAGTGCAGGCCAGCTTTCAGTCCTCGGAGGGGCCTGTTGGTAAGATTTAACCTTAAATACCTGGCTCTAAACAAAAGAGCAGATCTGGCTAACACTATTTTATGAGTCTGTCATTTCCTCAAAGGTGTCCCAGAAGGAACTATGCACTTGACACTTGTTACGCAATAATCTTCAAATGAACTGCTGTGCATTGACTAAAAGATTGACATAAAGACTTAACAATTCATTGCACGGATGCAAATTAGGATTAATTTAATTAATCTTCTGATTATTTTCTTAATCCACGGTCTGATCTATACAATGTAAAAAAAAAAAAGAAAAAAAGAAAAACAATTTCCAGGAGTCCAAGATGATGTAATAAAAAGTAATGTTTTGTCCAAACAACAAAGATATTTAATTTAAAATAAGACAAGAAAAGGTATCAAATTGTCACATGTGAGAAAATGGAAACGTCAAATATTTTGCTTAAAAAACAAATCAATCCAACAATAACCGATATAATCATAAATACAGTTGTTAATTCATTTTCTGAAAATAAATAAATTGGAAGTGGACCAGCTGAATACCATCTCCACATTCTACAAGCTGCATTTCGATATGGCAGAACTTTGCAAGGCATTTTCTTGCAGTTCCTGTGTAAAAACACTGCTGGTAAATTTAGTAAATTTACCACAAGTTTTCAGGGTCAGATTTTTGTTACCTGTATGTACACAGGTGTGCAGTGATGACTTTGCTTGTAATACTCCCAACAATCACTTCCAAATTACATGTCTTTCCAGGACACTTCAGGGGCAATTATTTGAAAAAAAAACAACAACAAAAACGACAACATTAGGAATTTAAGGATGATAATTTGTAGCTGACATGTATGAGATCTTCACATTAGCTGCCGAGCACCTACCCAGAAAGCACTTCTCTGCATTTTCATATTATTATTTCATGTATCTTTGCAGAAATAACAGCTTTAACTGGAGGGACCACTGAGCCAAACAGCCATACTGCAGGACACTACCTGCTGTGAAAGCAACACACACACAAACTGGCTCATTAAGAGACAAGAGTGAGTGCCCGTGTGCCGATGGGTCATGGAGTCACTTTAAAGCAAAAAACACCACAACAGCAGAGCGGATACAAATATTGGAATATGGAACTACACATCATAGGTCAATTTAACACAAATACAGTAACACTTAAAGATAATAAAGATGACTGAAGGCTAATGACTACATAAGAAGTATTAGCTGGACATTGAAATTAATAATAAAAACAACAGAGGTTCAGTTGTCATAAACAGAGAGAGCCATGTATTACATATTCAGTAGACTTTCAATGAGGAAATAGAAAAAACACTGAGCCACTGACTGAATAATCGATATCTGATATTTCATAAAAGCCCAATATCATACCAATCTGCTACCCAACACCAACGAGATTTGCTCTTGTAAGCAGTGTACTGTAAAAATCTGTCTGCTGTAGATATGAGAGTTTCAGGCTAATAGCAGCACACTAACCAGTGCACAAACTGAAACATGTACAATTAACAAATACAGAAAACAAAATTTAAAGAAACAATTTCATATTGTACCATTATCTAATAAAATTGGACAAAACCCGACTGTTCAGACATTAAGCACAGAATTATGCAGCATACTTAGCAGAGTAGTGTTTAATCAGGATGACCTAAATAGCCTACAGACTCCTATGTGACCTTACACAGCGATAAGCCTGTCACACAGTCTCACCGTCAATTCAGCCATCTCTGCCGCCACAAAACCAGACTCACAGAAGGTACACAAAGTCCTCACACGGTTATTAATGCTTACAGACAACAAACGCTGGTCGCAAGCACTGAAAACACGACGTGACAGATCGACACCCACAGCTAAAAAGTACACTTGTTCTTATCGCAGGGTCGATGAAACTGGAAAATATGGTGGAGGCAGTCTAGCTGGCAGCTAGCAGTCTCTACCGGCGTTTCGGTTCTCTCCACAATGGTGGTGACATTTAGACACCCGGTGTTAGCAGATGAGTTAATTTTAATTGTATCGCGCAAAAAAACTTAACATTACTACTAGAAATGAATTATTTTATTTTGCTGATATTCTACAGTTACCGTCCAGCAGTAAGTGGCACATTAAAAATGAGAAGTCTCACTGATTCTGCAATTGCTACATTGGTAGCAAGTTAGTGTTAGCTAGCTAACTTAGTTCAGCTTTTTCAGGAATTAGGACTGAGTTAAGTGTTTCACTCGCTGGTGTTTCCTAGTAACTAATGATACACAGTAACAAGACGGGTAGTTATTTTCAATAAACTAAACACTTAACTGCTAGTATACAGGAGCAATTGCACCGGCTAATATATAACTACATGTAGTACGCAGGGCTAAGCTAACAAAACTTAGCAATCAAAGTTAGCTAGCACAGCTAACGCTATCAGTTGCATATGAAGTGATATGGCGGAGGCGATAATGAAATTAAACCACCCCGCTGACAAAGCTAGGCGACCAGCTTCAGCTAGCTACCGCAGACGTCGCTACAATTAGTTCGATGCTGACCTCTCAACAGCTAGCAGCTAATGCTAAGTCGCATTGTGTTCACTTCCAGGACGTTACCATATGTGCAGACTCCAAGTCAGAAAATGTGACAATTTACGGTTGCTTCGCTCACTTGCAACTACAAATACAATTCTGCAAACTCTGTTATCAACCAGGCTGCGTTTATTTTAAATTAAATGACAACTTTCAGGACAGCTTCACGCTGCTCGCCAGCCAACACTCTGTGGGGTATTTTGGTAGAGGAAACTAGACTGGATTTCACGCCAGTCCTTTTTAAAAGTTCATATTTTCTGAAAAGAAACACTAGTTGGTGTGTTATATCCATGCCGAATGCAGGGGCTGTTTCAGCGAATTACAACTGAGTTGAAACCAAGTAATAATGTTTGAGTTATTTACATTTGCCCATTGGTTAAAGTCACAATACATTGTTGGATGTTTTAATAGATTTGACGTTGTTCCATGCAAGAGTGGACGCACGTACGGACATTAGGAAAGAGTTAGCATTAGTTAGCGGCTAACGGAACAGACAGCTAGCGGCTAGCTAGCCACCTTGTGTCGAAACGAACAATCACGTTGAGGGGGGTGTCTTAAAAATGTAAAACATTCCTTACCTCCCACTCGGTACATGTTAGCCGCCATTCTCTCGTAACCTTTATCAAAAACAGTCCCAGGGTATTCCCCGCTTGGGTAGAAAAAGGTCGATTGTGATCTATTTTATTCCTTCATTTATCGTAGACACCCCCGCCGTGAAACAAAGCCGGCTCCGGGCACAACAAGCCGAGATGTGGCGGGTAAAAAGTTGAAAGTTTCCGTTAGTAATTTTCCGGAGGTTATCCCCCAAAAATTGAAGTCTTTGTTTTCGGTCCCTCAGACGACCTTCCTCTCCTCTTCCTCACTCACTCACACATTCACACACAGCTAGCCTGTCTCTTACTCCACTCTTCCTCCCATCCTCCGCTCCCAGCTTCATCCTCCTCTTCTTCACCTCCGCTCAGTTCAACACACACACTCGCATACAGAAAACACACACTCACTGGCCCCCTTCGTTCGTGTGCAAATCGTCATCTTCGGATGTTGTCGACAATCTCCGGCATCTTACAATTAACTTTTTCACTGGCCTCGGTTTAATAAACAACCTGTTATTTGAAACACAACCTCACACACAGATACACACACGACAAAGTGTGTATAACTTTATATATTTTATATTGGACAAAATAAAGTTTACATACAAATAGCCTACATAGAACATACACGCACAGAAAGTAAAGAAAGAGAAGTCATTGCCAGTTTAAGACAAAAGAGGAAAGTGAGAGTGCACACGCATACGTTTGGCACGCGCACGCGTACACACACCTTCAAAATAAAACCCTGGAGGAAACTCTGTATTATCAAAAGAGTTATGTAATGTAATATCACCTGTTTTATAGTGACCAAGCTGCACGTGGACCTTCACATGGTTACTACTAAGACCCAGTTTAAGATAGTCATTACTTGGCTTACCATTTTCTTTTTTCTTTTTTTAAGCTTGAGATCCCTTAAAATAAAACAATGTCCACTTCTGAAGTCACTAGTGTGTATATATGCCTGTGACCTAGCATTTCAGCCCAAGAGTGAGTACTGCCTCTAAAAATTTAGAGGTAATTACAGGACTGCCCCCCCCCAAAAAAAAAAAATAATTAATTAATTAAAATAGAAAATAAAAATAAAAAAACTGAAATGTTGGAAATGACAAAAATAAATATACTTATGGTTACAAAAAATGACAGTAAATCAGGGTTATGTTTTTTTAAATTACAATTATCAGCTACTGAGACAAAATTATATAAAGTATGATTTTGACTTGTGAGCATTTCATCCCAAAAGGGATTACTGCCTCTCTGATTGTTTAAGTAAGGTTTAGAAAAAAGAAAAAGAAGGAAAAAGAAAAAATGTTTTTTTGCTTTTTTGCTTCATTCCTTTTTCATCCTCCTTATGTCATGTCATGTTGTGTCATGTCATGTCATGTCATGTAATGTTGTGTCATGTCATGTTGTGTCATGTCATGTCATGTTATGTTATGTTGTTATGTTATGTCATGTTATTTTATATCATGTCATGTCATGTTTTGTCATGTCATGTCATGTTGTGTCATGTCATGTTGTTATGTTATGTTATATCATGTTATGTGATGTCATGTTTTGTCATGTCGTGATGTGATGTCATGTTTTGTTATGTCATGTTGTTATGTTATGTTATGTTATGTTATGTTATGTTATGTTATGTTATGTTATGTTATGTTATGTTATGTTATGTAATGTTATGTTATATCACTCCCATTGTCTTTGTCTCGCCTCACCAAAAAAAGAAAAAAAAATTAAATGGATGAAATGTTGGAAATCACAAAAATAGATATACTCCTGTTAAGTATAAATACATTAAGTAAATATGATAGTAAGTCAGAGTTATGCCTTTTTAAATTAACATTATCAGATATTGAGACAAAATTATATATAATAGTAAACATAGTTTTGACCTCCAATCATGATTTTACTAAGAAGTTTTGAAATTAGTTATTAATACATTTTTACATTTACTATCTCAATGTTATAAATTAATATCTCACATTTTTGACTTAAAAAAAAGAAAAAAAGACCTACTATCTCATTAGTAAGTTTAGGACAATGTTTAAAAATGCTGAAACAAACAAATAGAAAAATGAACAGTATGATCAAATTGACATATTGGCAGCAGGGATAGTGTAAGATTTTGTCTGATGTCATTTCTTGACATCACTAGGGATGTTGTAAAAAAATGGTAGGTGCAATAAGATGCAGCTTCAGCCCCAGACCTTGTTGATCTGTAGTAAATCTTTACACAATTTTCATATTCATTCTAATTTTCAAAACAGAGGAACACTTCGCAAATCATGCAGTTATGTAGGACCAGGATGAGTGGATCATTTATCATTTAGTAGTAATACATTTATTTTTTCCTGATGATGGTCTAGCACCAAAATGTTGCAAAGAAATAGTTTATTGCAAATCAGACAGTGTGCAGGAATTTTCAATCACTATTTCCTACTTTGGACATATTTTTACATACAAATTTACTTACAAAATCAATCTCATGATTTTAATTCAGTATCAACTATCAATCACAGTTACACTTTCTCTTAATTTTGATTTACCATGAGTATTTTCATCATCCCTAAGATTAATCAGTTTTTTTCTTTTCCTGGCAGAATTGAGCTTCCATACAGAACATATAACAAATACACAACAAAAATAAATTTAAAGAAATTGTGTTACATAAGTCTTGTTTCGTTTCCTTTCCCAACCTGTTAGTTTATAAAATACAATGCATTGTTGTATATGAAACTAAAATTAGACCCACCTCAACCACTTGCACCATTGAAATTATAATTAAATGTTGATGTATCAGCAAAGTTGAAGATTTTTACAGGACGTGGACACCTTCTTTACATTTCATGAATGACCTGACTGTGCAGACACCTGTGATTGGATAGGGACTGCCACCGCCATCCCATGATAACTTGTAGTTTGCACTGCAGCTAGGGGATCATAGCTGTTAACAAGGAGAGAGAATAGGATGTTAACCGAATAATATACTTCAGTTTTTTTTATTGATCTTTAATTAATTAGAATGCTCCTATGGATTCTGACTTAGGTATATTACTTTGTATGTAATTAATTTATCTATTATTTTATTTACTTATTTGTCTTTTTATTGTTTATATATATTTACTTGTGCATATTACTCAACTTATTTTGATTCTTGTCTATAGTCACTTTAACCTATATGCATAACTCAATATTTAAAGTTATGCTTATTAAGTTTTATTTTTAATTTTACAGACACTGTTTAATGTTTGAATGTTCTGTTCTGTCTACTCAGTAAATTTAAATGAACAAAAGCCAATAACAAAGTATTGAAAAAAATGTTAATGTATCAATAATCCAATTGTATATTAAATATACTGTAAAAGTGCCCATTCTGCATTATTCTACTTTTATTTTTCACACTTTACATCTATTTAATTTATTAGAGTTTTAAGTAAAACTGTTTAATTGCTGACTTTACTTTTAACATAGTATTTTTCCATTGTAGTACTGATGCTCATTACAGGATCTGAGTAAATCTTTTATCAGTGTTGAGGGGTCCTGGCTCTCAAGTTGGACACAACTGACTTATCTTCTCTAATGAAAAGACATGTGTCAGCAGAGTTTGAAGTTTCATTAACTGAACTGAAGTGAAGAGTCAGATCCTCCTGTACTGGTGGGGTTCAGTGCGAGGGTTTCTGGTCTGGGTTAGGGTGAATTCTCAACACGCAGCACGTCACACAGTGGCTGGAGCAGCGCTGCCCACTAGTGACACATCACACACATTACACTTTCCAGTCTTTAGTAATTTATTGGGAGCTTGACAGATACATCATCACAGTATTCTCACTGTTGTTTTAAATATATATAAAACTGTACTAAAGTAATCATGTTCAAGTGTACTTACAGCTGTTAGAGAAATTAATCATCCAGAGAAGCTGAGAGTTGATTTCATGATAAGAGGTTTGTCACAGTCTGTCTAATGCAAGCATAAAAACAGGTTCAATATTAGCTGAGATGTCAAACAAACACTGATTAAAATACTAAAAACAATATGCAAACATCTTTTAAGGCACGATGGCGAATGGCACCGCGATGCAGCACTCTGCTAAAGTTTGTTAAGAAAGATAAAAACACAGGAATGTTCACTGAAACCAACGTCACCACAGAAGTCAGGTCATGTTCCGTACCAGCAAACACACACGACCACAAATCATCCTCATCACATATCCAAGAGTGACTAATAATCTGTGCTGGAGAGCCCTGCACTGTCCAGTTTCACAAGGATTTACAGGATTAAGTGTAAAATGAATATGGGTCTTCCTCCTGAAGAGGATTCCTCTACATGTTCTGTCTGAAACCGACACAGCGGCTTCACCACAGAGGCCAAACTGAGCCGACACACTCACTAACACGCCTCTGTCTCTGTGTAAACAGTCTCCTCTCTGTCGCTCTGACTAACACCGCACCTTCCTAGCTGGTGGCAGGTTCTGGAGAGCTGGTGGAGGTGGACGAGGCCGATGCCAGTCTCTCCCTGCTGTCGGGCGCCCCGCCTCCGATCACCTTCCACTGTAGGATGCAGGTGTCCTTTCCGCCCATGGAGAGCAGGTGCGAGTCGCTGTGGGTGAAGCAGACGTTGGTGACGTGGCTGCCGTGGCCCTCATACTTGTGGCTTGGTGCCTGGAGAGAAAAGGAGGAGAGAAGAGATACTTTGGATCAGCACGTTGTAAATCCTATTACCTCCCCCCTCCCCCTCCCCTACTTTTGATCAGACCTGCAGTTCTGCCAGAAAATTTTAAAAGCTTCACCCCCACCTGCTGTGGACAAACAGCATTTAATGGTGGTGTGAAGAAAATCCAAAGTCATTGTTCAGGTCAGGGCTTCCTCAGTCAGCTGTTAGCTACACTGAGAGTCGTTGGAAATCATCTCAACAACAGCAAGGTTTCTACAATATAAATTATAAATGCTGACACATTACATTACAGACATTTACATTTACTCATCTGTTAGACGCTTTTATCCAAACAGACTTATAAGTGAGGGACATCACTAAAGCTTCAGTGCAGTAGAGACTTTGGTGTAAGAACTAAGTCCTACTTCTATTTAATAAGTAAAGAAGACCAGGTAAAGAAGTGCAGTGAAAGTTCACCTGAGGACTTGAGAGCAGCTGGAAGTGCTGAAAATTTTAAACGTTAACTCAAAATGTTCCTCTTCAGCCTGGCTTTTAATTAAATATGGTTTTACTCATTAGTTACTTTATTTTATTCACTTATTTTATTATAAGTATTCTATTGTATTTGTTCTTTTATTATTACTTTTCTTATATGTTTTTGTTTTGTTTGCTAATGTTATTATAGCTTTCTAAATCTATTTTATTGTATCTCGTTGCTTTCTTACTCGATCCACAGACCAGAAGAGTCTGGACTGACACTGTCTTGTGCAGGATGATGATGTCAGACCACATTCCTTTAGAGGAAATCAGTGGAGGAGAAGGAGCATCCAGCTGAATGATTGAGTTCAAGTACATGGAGCAGGACCAGGAGTCTCTCTGAAGGCAGCATTAGAGACTGAATGTGATTCAGGCGGTCATGAGTAGACAGACTGGCTGCTGCATCCTGGACCATCTGTAAGGGTTTCAGTGTGTGTGGAGGGAGGTCCACCAGAGGGTGAGAGATAACCACGGTCTGGACCAAGAGCTGGGTGGAGAACTGAATCAGGTAAGACCTGATTTTTCTGATGTTGTATAGAACATATAGAACTGAAGTTTACTTTTAAGATGATTCCTAACTTCAGCTCATGATTTCCTCTCTACTGAAAATCATTCAAGGTTTTCAAACACCACAGACACCACAGTGATGAAATCAGAGCATCAGTAAAATCCAGAAGGCACCTGTGTTTTCATATTTAAGATCTTCAACAATGACACCTGATCACAGGGTTTGTTGGTGAAAGTTCCTCATACCTGGTTTCCAGTAGCATGTTAATTAATGCTGACAGACTGAAAGTGAAAACAAACTGAAGTGATATAAGATGAGTAAGATATAAGAGTCATATAAGGTTGATGTGCAGTGTTTCACTGACCTCCGTATCACTTGTAAAGTGACAAGACGGGCTGGCTAGACCAGGAGCTAGCTGGTTAGCATGCTAACTTCAGTAGTAGAAAAGACATGATGGAAATAGAAGCAAAAAGCAAGAGGATTGCTTTCCACCTCTGGAAACAGCTGTTGGTGAATAAAGGAATGAAGTTTGATGCTGAACTCACAACATTTCTTCTAGACTGGTCAGTAAACAACTGTTTATGCTAACATTAGCTATGTAGCAATAGCAATACATATCACCTGTGTTTTTAATCCAGTTATGTTTCAACATGTTGGTCAGATACAGGTTTTTACTTACTAATGTCACAGCAGCAGTGTAAGAACAATATTTGCTGAGCCTGCAAAGACAGGATCACGTATAAAAGGAAAGAGCTTTACCTTGAGCTTAGGACAGGGGTACTGGAAGAGGTGGACCTTACAGAAGTCATCAGCCACAGCCACGACCCTCTCACTGTGAGAGCGACACAGGGCGTTGATGTCTGTGCCATCAGAGCCCTCCAACCACACACCTGGAACACCACGGCAACACAGTCACCATCATGATGTGAAAATAACATACACAACTCAGAAAAGCTGCACTCTGTTTTCCTCACCCATGACGTGGAAGCCCAGCACACAGGTGTAGGAGGCCCACTCTCTGTCTTTGCTATCAAAGCGGTTCCTCAGCAGTTTACAGCCTGACGCGATGTCCCCTGAGGAAACACAGCCACAGTCAGAGCAGTAAATCGCCAACACTGTCTGAGGATTCAACTGCAACAAGCTGCATGTTCACTCACAGTAAAGGATCTCATAGTCTCCAGAATTAGACATGATGTACTTCCCGTCTTTGGACCAATCCAGGTGAGTTATGAAGCTGGAGTGACCCTGATTGGACAGATAAACACATGCGAGTCACATGATGCTCTATGACACAAATGAAGGTTGGTGTCATTCTATATTTTCTTTATTGTCAGCAAATTCCATGAACAAATCCCTACCCTGGTCCCTTCCATCGTCCCTACCCTGGTCCCTACTCTGGTCCCTTCCCTTGTCCCTACCATCGTCCCTAGCTTCGTACCTACCATCGTCCCTACCTTCGTCCCTTCCACTGTCCCTACCATCGTCCCTTTCATCGTCCCTGCCATCGTTCCTACCATCGTCCCTTCCATCATCCAAACCATTGCCCCTACCATGATCCTTTCCATAATCCCTACTATTGTTCCTACCATTGAACCTACCATCGTCCCTACTATTGTTCCTACCATCATCCTTACTATTGTTCCTACCCTCGTCCTTACCATCATCCCTACCATCATCCCTACTATTGTTCCTACCATCGTCCCTACCATTCTCCCTACCATCATCCCTACTAGTGTCCCTACCATCGTCCCTACTAGTGTCCCTACCATCGTCCCTACGATCATCCCTACTATCGTCCCTACCATCATCCCTACTATTGTTCCTACCATCGTCCCTACCATCATTCCTACTATTGTTCCAACCATCGTCCCTACCGTCATCCCTGCTATTGTTCCTACCATTGTCCCTTCCATCATCCCTACCATGTCTGTGGCTCTCAGTTCATTAGTTCCTGCTAGAGTTCTGGTTTGGTCCTGTTTCTAGCTTGAAGCTTTAAGGTTAGGATGGCTCAGTATTTGATATTTTCTATCCACAGAATAAATTCAACACTCTTGTCTTTGTACCTCTGATTACCAGTTGATTGATCCCTCAACAGAACACAGATGAAGGGCCTCCCACCTACATTCACTGGGTTCTGATGCATTTTTTTCAGTTGGAGAATGGAGATTTGCACACACTTTGTATTGTTTGGATATGGATGTTGCTGAAACTGGCATCAACTAGCATCCTGACAATGTGTTGGCGGGTAGGAGAGTGGAGAGTGGTGGAGTTTTGTTGTTATTGGACTGTTAAATGACGTTTATGTTTTGTGTGCTCTAAAAACAATTCAGTGAGAATTTTTTCTCTTTCTGACCTTCCCAAACAACTGCGTCTCATGTGTAGGAGGTAGATATTCAAATGGTTAGTGGGAAGAAGTTGCATCAGGCCTGGGTCTTGGATTGGGTTCAGGGCTCAAATTTGGCAGTTGCAGTTGGGTTCAGCTGGGTCGGATTTTAAGGACACAGGTACTTTACTAAAAATGCTTAACAAATATATATATATATTTTAATGAAAAAAAAAAAAAAAAAGGTTCACTAATTTCTGCTGTAGTTTTTATCAAATGTTTCTCAAACAGGGAAAATAGTGCATTTGTTGGGGACTATTTTCAGTGGCGAATTAATCCACATTTGGTGCTCTACTGAGTATTTGGGGCAACAGGACAGTGTGTGTATGTTCATTGTAATGAAGGCATCAGTCACGGTAACAGTGTGACTCACAGATGTGTTTTAATAGTTTGTGGTCAAAAATGGAGGAATCAGATATATCAAAGCGTGGAATTTACACTGATCAGCCAAAACAATAAAACTGCTGTAATGTTGTGGCTGACATTCGTTGTTGGCTTGACTTTGGGATTTGTTCACTATATGAAAAATATAGAACATCACCAGACTTATCCTGTAAACCTGGTGTGTCTTTACTTTGTTCATGAAGAACTCAGTAGTTAGCATTAGCAGTGATAGCCACCATGGCCGAGAAGACAGAGAACAAAACACCCTGACAGGAAGTTGAACTGGATCATGAGAAAATCTCTTTTAAAAAAGGTTGTTTCTTGATGTTTGACTCACGTTACACTTCCCAAAGCGGGTGTAGCGCCGGCCGCTTTCTGTCACATTGTAGATGTAGATGAAGTTGTCATGTGATCCAACAGCTAAGAAGCTGCCATCTGAAAACACAAAAGCCCATTCACACAGTTAAAGGGAGTTTCCACTTTCTCTCAGGGTCCATGCCTTTTTAGTTCAGGCAGATGTTTTGGCTTCTGTTAGACTCAGGCCTGGTCTGAAAGTCTGGATTCTGGATATGGTTCAGTTCAGTTACTGATGTTGAATAGAACAAAGAGTCACAATAGGAAAACAGATGAAGTTCACTTTCAAGATGATTCCAAACATCAGCTCATGATTTCCTCTTTACTGAAAATCACTCAAGGTTTTTAAACACCACAGACACAATTCACCACATTGATGAACTCATATCATCAGTGAAATCCAGAAGGCACCTGTGTTTTCGTATTTAAGATCTTCAACCATTACACCTGATCACAGGGTTTCTTGGTGAAAGTTCATCATACCTGGTCCATGCTTTTTTAGTTCAGGCTGATGTTTTGGCCTCTGTCAGACTCAGGCCTGGTCTGAAAGTCTGGATTCTGGATATGGTTCAGTCAGTGTTCTCTTCATTTATGGATATAACCCCCTGATGTGTATATTTTTTAATTATCAATATTATTGTTCAAATATCTTTTCAAAGTGTATCTGTATATAATAGGGATGCTCCATTCATGATTTTTTGCTGCCAATACCGATCATCTATAAGTGAGATCAGCCAATGCTGATCATTTATGTCATGCGGCTGGTGTACGTTATATCAGTCTCACACACACGAGTTCTACAAAGATAGGCGATAATATGTATATACATATATGCATGTGGTGGAAATATCATAGTTTTGAATAGACTTCACAATACAACATCGCCAGAACACAGCTGTGTAATAATGATAGTAAAAAAAGAAAACACACAGTTTACACTGATCAACCAGTTACCTGTTTAATGTTGTGGCTGTTCAGTGTATACAGGTCCCCTGTTTCCATAGCCACTAATATATCCTAATTTACTGAGTATTTTGTGTGAAGAAGCTCATCAACAGCAAACCACAGAACATTATTAACACTGACATCACAGACTGTCCTGCATCACCTGGAGAGTATCTCATGACAGACAGCTGCTCGTTCCCGTCAATGGACTCAGAGACCACCTCTCTGGTCAGCAGGTCGAGGACCATCCACCTGTTAGTGGGACAGGGGAAGGAGGTGGTTCAACACAGTGCTCAGTGAGTGTATACACAGTATTTCATATCATTTGAATAATTAAACATTTTGGCAAATGTTGTGATTTGCTTTTTCTTCCGAGAGTGAGAAATGAATATCTTCCTCGAGTGTCATTGATGGTAAAACGGCGCAGTGGAGGCAACTGGAAATAATTAGTGAATGAAAGCAACGTTTGTTGTCTGAGTCTTGGGTTCAGAACTGCTCCAGTCTTTATGCTAAGCTAGGTTAGCAATGTCCAGGCACTAATTCTGTACTTGACACACAAACATGAGATCAATATCCATCTGAACCTCTCCCTCTTAGACGGACAGTGTATTTTCCAAAATGTTGAACTATTCCTTTAAAATCATCTTATCTAGTTATGTTCAACTCATAGATCTACTACTTTAGGTCTATTATTGGGGGGGACTTTGTGTTGCATCACCTTCCTGTGTTGAGGCCAACTGACACCACTGATCCATTGGGGCAGAAACCAGCACACAGTCCATAGTCCTGCAAGAGACACACAGAGCTGGTCAGTATGTGCGTGTCAGTGTTGGGAGGGGCATCGAGTTGGGAACTAGAAACATTGTCTTCATTGTGAGTAAAGTGAGCGTGTAAAAGAAAAACATGAGTGTGTCGTTACCTCCAGGCTGATGCTCCAGTCCACTGTGTGCTCCTCTGTGTTCCACAGACACACCTGTCTGTCGTGACCACAGGTGAGGAAGATGTTCTGAGAGGGGTGTGTGGCCAGCCCCCACATCTCATCAACGTGACCCTGAGACACACACACACACACACACACACACACCGTGAAAGAACAAGATCAGTAATGTCACAGTGAACTGAAGAGCTAAAAGCTAAACGTTTGAGCATTTCTACAAAGAGACTCACACCTCTTCAGTCTGTTGGATTAAAGTCCATTTCATCCATTTTTTTTTTTTTTTTTTTTTTTTAAGTTTGTTGCAGTTTGACTTTGCTGCATCTGACCTTTAACCTGTTCCTTGATTTGGAGAAGTAAGATCAACAATTAAAATAATATGACTCAGAAAAAATTTATTTTAATTAGAGAAAAATAGTATTTTATATATGAAAAAATGAGAAGAATAAAAAAATCATATAATAAAAACGTCAATATTATAAACTATTATTTATATTTCGTTATATAAAATTATTCTTCAACCTTACAATTTTGTTTTTCAAACTGGCAAGAAAATCTGACCCTGATTTGTTTCTGTAGCTGAAGAAAATGCTGCTTATTGCTTATAACCAGTGCTGTATAGTTGTAAATCACACAGTAGAAATGTTTTCTACTTGGAGCTGTTCAGAGAATTAATAGTAATAATAATAAACATGATAAATCCAATAAGACATTCAGGACATAAAGGTAAAATCAAAAGCAGATTCAATTAAATATAAATAAAATAATTAAATTCATAGTGTACGTTTCACAAGCAAGTTTTCAGAGTGAGTTTTCAGTTGTGACTCAAGAGAAGCTACAGTTAGCACAGACTCTGACTCTAGCGGTCAGGACCTGCTATATTAAAGGTCCTGTGGTGTGCAGTCTGGGGGGGGGGTCCAATTCTGGAAAGAAATCGAGACGGATCGGTTATTAAATGTTTGCATCGGTAAAATCCGATCCATTAGATTATTAGATGTTTTATTAATTTGTTTAGAAATGTGACCGACCCGATGATTTGATGTTTTGATACTATTATTCCTCCTAAATTGGACCTATGTTATGTTAATGTGCGCCACAGATGTATACTATTGTGTGCGCCGCGGATGTGCACAACCAACATGGCGGAGACTGAGCGGTTGGCTTCATTCTTCAGCCCTGGAGGTTGATGATTGGTTTTGTCTCTCTCTGCAGTCAATTCAAACTGAACCAAGAAATAAAAAAAACAACTAATGACCAGATTCCCATTAAATTAGCTGAATTAAATTAAACATTCAAATCTTAATCTTCTATTCCATGAATGTGCTCATACTCCTCGGAGAATGAACAATTCTGGATTCAACACATTCAGGCTAAAATATCAATATTGCACCAGCGATATCTAATCATCTAGAGTGCAGATTGTCCTGGAGTTTACTGCAGACTCCACAGAGGAACCCTTTTCATTCTTATGAACCCATGATCGTTCCTCCTGCACCAATCTTCACAGTTTTAGCTCCACAGCTGGTAAGATCACGGTGGCCTCTGTGCTCCACCAGCAAGGCCTTAAGATTTTTGTTGTGTTTCAGTTTCCCACAGATCAAAATCAGATCTGAGCAGGAGGCCAGATTCCAGTGGTCAATGGAGACATCGCTGAGATTCGGGTGCCAGCTGTTGACCACAGTCTGCTGGATCTACAGAGACCAAACAAATCTGGATACAAGATGGTGAGGGGCCAGATGAACCTGTGACTAAAACCCAGCACTTGTATTTATGTGTATTTACAATCAGTAATCATCTCTCTATGGAGGAGCAGTCTTTATTGTTAGTGTTGGAGTCCTGCACTGGATTCAAGTTTCCTTCACATGCACGAGTAATTATCAGGAAACATTCATGCATTTAATCCAGTGTTGCTGTTTGCAACTTGATCTCATTGATATCAGCCTCACTGTGCCGCTGTGGCACAGCTGGAGTGAGTTACTGCTAAAGCGATTAACACTTCCTACTGCCGCTGCTTCACATTAAAAGCATTCGACCGGTGGTGGCGTTTATTGTGCAGGAGTCACAGGAAACACACTGAGGTCACAGTGGATCAGTTTTAAATATGAGCGGAGTAACTGAACAGGAAGCAGTTCAAACATCCAAATGACAATGCTAACCTGCAGCTACATCATTAGCATACCTGCACTATGGCCACAAATCCATCTGAGAAGGTTCCTCTGAGAATCGCGTTTCGGGTCGTACCAACTAACAGTTCCTCCCCATCCACATCAGCGATGGTACGGACTGCCCCGAACTTTTCTGGAATCTGGAGAAATTATCAGATTAATCGATCAGCCTTTTTAGATCAATACAACTTTCCTCACAGACGTCTCAACCCACCAGCATCTCAAACACACACACACACACACACACACACAGCTGTGGTTCACCTCACACTCTCTCTCAGGTGCCAGGTCGGCGCTCCAGCGGATGATCTTGCGGTCTTTCCCTCCTCCGCTGAGCAGAGCGCCGCCCTGCAGAGTGCACAGGGTGAACACGCTGCCTTCATGGGCTCTGGTCTGACGCATTATCTGGAAGGTCTCTGTGGGAAATGAAAGCCAGAGTCAGCTGGTTTATCAGAGCCAGTATTTCATATGTCACAAACCTAAGGAACCAATCCTGTCAACTTGTGGAGACGGGGGGGCGGGGCTGAATAAACCTGAAACCTTGTCAGTATGGAGGGAGAGAGAGTTAGCATTAGCACAACCGCTAACACTGTTTCAACCACAAGCTTAAAAACAGCATAAACAAATAAAAGATGCTAACTACGCTAATCATTCTGATACATCTGCTAGTCTCTGATTCTGGTCTCTACTCTCTGCTCTTTCACCTGTCCACCTGGAGCAAGCAGGTGGTGGGCGGGGCACAAGGCCTGACCCAGATTTCTAAATCAGGAAGTAAGAGGAGAGGTTTCTTTTCTACTTTTTATGTGTGAAAACCTTGTTAATCAAACTGAATCATAGCAGAGGATTTTTTACAGTTTGAAACATGTCTAAAGAGGAACTTTAAAATCTTTTAAATACATGTTTTCCCTCATCAATGTACTTTCAATTTCCCATAATGTCAGAACAGAATTTTAGTAATTTTTGCTAATTTATTAAACATCCAATATCGAACTATTTCTGTTACTTTTTAATCAAAAATCTGTCCACGTTGGTACGCTCCACGTTGGGGCTCAGCCGGTACAGCATGTACCCTGTGCTAAGGCTGAGTCCTAACCACAGCAGCCTGGGTTCAATCCGTGGTCCTTTAGTGCGTGTCACTCTCACTCTCTTTCCCGTCTATCTCTACTATCACTATATAGATAAAGCAGAAAATGCCAAAAAAAATCTTTAAAAAATATGTCCATGTTATTGGTTTTTATTATTTATATAATAATGTCATTATTTCATTCAGGGTTCTAACATCAGTTCTTCAACTTTCAGCTTCAAACGTGACCTTTTTTCCTCTAGCGCTGTTATCACATTATTGCAGCACTTACCTTTGGCTCCTTTCCCCAGCGTTTTGGTGTCCGCAGCTGATTTCCCCCAGGTCAGGATGTTTCCCTCAGAGTCTCCAGTCAAAACGTCTCCAGTCAGACTGAACACGAAGCACTGGATGAACTTGGGCTTCTTGTATTTCTGAAACAGAAACAGGTGATGGTGTTCATAACATTACCCTGGTATAGATCATGTGCTTGCTTAATGTTATACTTTTATGTTCTCTAGGTTTCTATTTTGACCTTTTTACACTTCACTTCCTCTTCCTGTCTGTCCACTCCTTGAATGAACCATGAACTTGCAAAAAACGGAATATTTGAATTTAATTGTCCCTGCTGACAGACCACGTGATTTTGTTTTTGGTTTAGAATTCAAAATCAAATAATATCATTTGAATTCGGTTTTTGGTTTCAAACAAAATAATGATAAAAGGAACCAAAAACCAAAAACAGACCATTTTGATGTTTTTTAGGTTTACATGAACTTAATGCTTATGTGGTAGAAAATAAAAAACGGCCAATGCAGTGTCTACGTATATATGTCTATGAGTAACAGCACCATGTCTACTGTATATATTACATCACCATAATCCAGGACAGAAAGAGGTATAGCTTTTTCTACTCTACATAGGAGAGCAGCTTCTATTATTGTACAGGAAGTTTCATCCGCAGCTTTTTTTTTTTACTAGATTGCCAACATGAACTTCTAAAACAAAGTTTTAGATTGTCAATGGTCAATTGTATAAAACCAGCCCAACAATATAAAATCGTGTGATCTGCATACAAATGAACAGTACAGTTATTTCATAATCGGACAATATCATTGCTATAAATTGTGATGGTCCTATTGAACCCTGAGGGACGCCTTTTGTTACTGGTAAAAAAGCTGATTGAATGTGAATATGAAAAATGATAAGCTTTTTTATTCTGATCGACCTGTGTCAGGTTACACACTTTTTTTTTCAGCTGCACTGAAAGACAAAAAAATAACATCTGACATATTATTTAATCTGCAATATACAACAGTTTACTTTTTGTTGTGATTTGGACGAATGTGCAAGTTTTATGAAAACAGCACATCAAAACAAAATACTACGTTTCTGGCTCAGGTTTTGCTGCTGTAGTTAGTTCCACATTTTAATGGTTCAGATCTAATTCATGTTTAGTTGAAACTGTATTTGAACAAATGATATTCGTCCTCTTCAGAATCCAGATGGCTAATCAAAGTTTTCAGTTCTCTTTCTTTACACCTCTTACTTCCCTTTCTGACCTCAAACTGAGGAAGCGGAGAACTTCCTTTTATAGTACGTACTCATACCGTCAGGGAGATTGACTTTAAACTCAGTGAGTCTTACTCCAAAGATGCCTTGCTTCTTGGTGAACTGTCCCGCGTTCAGTGTCCAGAAGTAGACGTGGGATTTACCACACGTGATGATGTTGGTGCTGTCGCTCGGGTTAAACTCCACAGCAAACACAGCCTCGTTGGTGCTCTAAAAAACACAACAACACGCACACAGAAAAAATGGATGATGAACATGATAACAACAACAGAGACCTGTGCGATTAGATGGAACAGGAACAGCCTTTCTACTTGAAGCAACATCCCAGTGGACTACGTGTTGAATCCAGACCAGAGAGACCAAAAGAGGGTCTCCTGCTACTGTCCAGGTCTACGCTATAATACGAAGACTGAACAGTGTTACAGTTTTAGTGTTTATTAAATTGAAATAAGGAGCTGAACTGGGCTGAGTCTGTCTTGTTATTTTCACACTGTTGGTCAAAAAATCTTCAATGAGCTAGTCCTATAATCACAAATGTCCCTGAGTGACTGACTGAGTGAGTGATGGTGTTCCCACCATTGGTCAGCCAAATGCCACGTGACTGAGTTGGAGTTTCCCCATTGCTCATCAAAATGATTTGTCACAAACAGTTTCTATTAGGGAAGCAGTTACACCTGCAGTGTTGCCAACCAGGTATAAAGCCAGTATATGGCTGGACTGTGTACGGTGCCAACCATGGGCTACACCTCTTGTTGTGGGCAGCTGAGTTTGTATTAACACATAAAGCAGTAAGACACACACACACGGCTGCAAATGCATGACCATGTTTCTCTGTGTCTGCTGGACGTGTAGATACATCAGTCCTGTGAACCTTTTAAGGTGATAAGTCAAATAGTGTCTTTTTTTAACTTATTTTGCCCCCAAGTCCCCTTCCCCCAAAAACAAAAAAAAAATCAGTGACTACAGCTTTAAGTTCAGTTTTTTTTCATATAAATCTGAGGAGAAGTGCGTTTTTCTTCTGCCACCGGCTCAGTCCGACAGGCAGGTCTGAAGCGTACAGTATCATCATGTACAGTATGTACAGAAAGCACAGGAGCATCATCTCCACACAAAAAGCTCCATTCATGACGAGCTGTAAAGTGGACGGTCCCACTGCTGTGGAGAGGGGAGGGGGGTATAATTATCTTGTTCCTGTTGGATGAACTCGTATGTTTGTACAGTGTGGGTCAGTGTTGGCCTATCCCGCTCCTGAGTTGCCACCAACCACCCCCCCCC
>NW_019525247.1:783980-795646 GCF_002814215.2 Seriola lalandi dorsalis
CACCAACCCTGCACACAGGACTGTAGAAGAAACATTTTCTTGCATGAGCTCATTAAATCTTGACCTGAGATGAACAAGTTCAAGCACCCACCTATGCATTCCTACTGCTGCATTACAGAACACACACATGCACACACACACGTACACACACGCACACACACACACGCACACACACACACGGCCGGATAAATTCACTGTATAAAATATTTACACTGTTGCCATGACAGCTGTGTTTAAATTGCTCTCAGTCTCAGGGAAGTTGTGGCGTTCTGGGATAAAAGCCCATAAAAGCACAGCAACGACCCCCCCCCCCCCTTAATCTCTCCAAACAGACCTCCTTTATAAAAAGCATGTGCAGCCACGCTGGCCGTTTGGCTGCAGGACAGGCGATCTGTCACCGTGCTCACGCTTCAGCCTCAGGGAGGATCATGAAACTGTGACGATGTAAAACCTGCTCACATCTCAAAACACGTCACACAATCAGTCAGAGCTGCAGGTGACGTAAAGGAACAGTCCAACAGTTTGTCACCACGAGTCTGATCACAGCTTTGACATCATTTTAATGTCTGAGTCCAGGACATCCAACATATCATCACCTCATTAAGTTGTTCTGTCAAACAGGTTAGCGAGCGTAATGACTTTTCTTCACGAACAGAGGCTCTTCAGGACCGAGGGAGCTACAGCTTGAGTCCTGTTTATTCAGCCTATATTTATTCATATTGACACATTAGCACCAGTCAAAGTAGCCGATGAGTACTTCCTGTTTGCAGTGAACCCACAGACGTACAGACAGCTGTGGCTGGATTAGTCTGATACTAAAGCAAACCTGAAAACATGATGAATCTCAGGCAGCTTCTGCAGTTATAAGGAGCATCTTCTTTTTAAATGGTTTCTCAGCTGATTTATGAACTGTTGACAGTGTTTCTCTATGAAGCACAAAAAATGAATATAAAGTATAAATAAATGAATAAAAAAAGAAATTCAAAATGAAACATTTTGGTCATAAAAAAATGTTTTCTCTATTTCTACATTTATGTATTTCTGTACTTCTAAATGTATTTATTTATTTATGCATTCACTTATTTATGTATTTTTACATTTATTTAACCAAGGTTTGTTCAAAAAGTCACTAGATTTGTTGTTCTGTGCTTTATCAAAAAAATGTCACTACAGAGTCTGAAAAATGGATAAATCTAGTGTCAAAGTTGCTGAGTTGGCAACACTGGAAAGGCAAAGATCCTGTCTATCACTCAAAGCTGTAGTAGCTGATCACACCGCTAGAAATAGATGTAGAAATACATAAATAAATGAATGAATAAATAAATGCAGAAATAAATAAATGTAAAAATACAGAAATAGTATATTTTTTTCCAATTTATTTTTATTTATTTATGTATTTAATTATTTATTTATCTATTAATACTTATGTCTTTTTTCCCTTCATATTTCTCACAGTAAAAGTGTTTAAATATCTTTATTACTACACTCATTAGGTTTACATTTACACTTTTTGTTGCACTCTGTCTGTCTGACTTGTCTGTACCTTGACCTCCGCGTGCTTGGTGCACTTGTTGCAGTCCCACACTGACAGCATGTGTTCATTAGAGTCGTCGATCACACACAGGAACACTCCAGAGTCCTGGAAACCAAGGCAACAGACAGAGACCCAAAACCACACGGTCAGTTCATTAACACAGGACTAACTCAGTCAGTAACTCATGTTTTCTTTTCTAACACAACTGCACTGTTTTAATTCACATATGATCTCCTGTATATGATTCTTATACTATCAGGAGCAACTGGGAGGTTTCTCATGTGACACACTTGAACAGGAAGTGTTTTTCACTGTCACTGAGATCCAGAAACATCATTAAGAAATTATGATCAACTCACAGCGAAAGAAAACGCCACTGATCCCACCCCCCTCTGGAAGGTTCCCAGGCCGATCTGCTGCAGGGTGACCAGGGAGGTGGAGTCCCAGATATGAACACAAGGCTGCAGGGGCTGACACACACACACACACACACACACACACACACACACACACACACACACACACACACACACACACACATATTATAGTTACCACTACCTGTTATCTTTAGCCAAAATCCAACAACTTATTATAAATATATATTTATATCATTATGCTTCCACGCTAACCGTCCCATTCTCCTGATGCGATATCTCAGTAACACCTTGATGGAACTTCTTCAAATTTGGCAAAAACATTCAAGAGGACTCAAGGATGAACTGATTAGATTTTGGTGGCCAAAGGTCAAAGGTCAAGGTTACAGTGACCTAACAAAACACATTCTTGGCCATAACTCACAAATTCATTCACTAATTATGACTAAATTTAAGGATAAAATAAAGTGATGACATTTCATATCCAAAAGGTCAAAGGTCAACTTCACTGTGACATCATAATGTTCTGTAAAAAACACTTCTGGCCATTACAGGCCATTCCTGTAACTCAGGAAGGAGAGACTGAGACCATATTTCCTGATACTTGATTGGTTGGCGGAGGGATACAACTCCAAGGAGGTGATTTGAGTTTTTTTTTTACTTCACATGAGAGTTAGTCGTTACTACAGTATCCAACTTTCATAGTGAATCACACAATATATGCTTTAATGATTTATAAGTGTACAGAAATGCAGTTTATAAAAAGTGGTATCACCTTCCCGTCTTTGTCCACCCCTGCTGTCTGACCAGATGCCACCCGCACTTTGTCAGGATGGACAGTGAGACTGCAGGAGACACAAGAAGGAGCTGTTCAGGGTAGAAATACATTTCAATATCTTCCCCAGGGGCAAATACCTTTATGTGGGATTGTATCCATCATGCAACATGTCAAAAATATTCTTACAGTCAAATACAGTGCAGTCTATTTGTTTTTTTCTGCTTGTGCTGACATTGTCTCTCATCTTAAATCTGATGGTACTACATCCAAGTGACCTTACAGTCTAAGAACTATTCATCATCTTTATATCCTGTTCAAGTTTAGCTTAACAACGTTTTTTCTATTTAAAGCTGCAGAAATGTATCTTTTCTGGCCACTGTGGAATAATCCGTGAACACAACATCTGACTGATTATCATCTTATGATTACACACATGTGAGCAACTAGTTGCCTATTTACACATCCCACAGAGACACAGGGCGACACCAGCATTTTAAGTCATGTTTGTATCCAGCTGATGAATCTAAGTCCAGTGTTCCCTCTCTTTTAACTCTGTGTTTGGTCTCCTCCAGCTCCTGAGAAATACCTAAACAATTCACCAAGTTCACTAGCTGCTCTCTGCTGTTTGCTGCTCAGCAGGTTGATTACAGCTGTGAGCTGTGCAACAAAAACAATGAGCTAATCCCGCCAACCCTCACCCCCCAATGCTTTTGTTTTTACGCCTCTGTGCTATTGTTTTTGGGTTGTCCGTACATCCGTCCCATTCTTGTGGACATATCTCAGTAACGCCTTGATAAACTTCTTCAAATTTGGTACAAACATTCACCTGGACTCAAAGATGAATTGATTAGATTTTGGTGGCTTAAAGTCTAAGGTCAAAGGTCAACCTCACAAAACACGGTTTTGACTTTGTGAAAGCAATGAACATGAACTCCTGAAGGGAATCCCTTTAGGTTTGTCACAAACATTCACTTGGATTCAAGGATGAAATGATTAGGCTTTGGTGGTCAAAGGTCAAAGGTCAAATCAGTTTTTAGCCATGACTCAAGACTTCACACAACAACTATGACAAAATTTCACACAAATGGTTCATATTTTATGTGACTCTGGATAAACAGGGATGTAATCTAACCCTACACACACACACACACACACACACACACCCCATCTGTTGCTCAGACTGTATGAAAATGAAGCAGATGGTACTGACCAGCGGACGCAGTCTGTGTGTTTGCGGTAGTGGCGCTGTGTTCGGTTGTTGATGTGGTAAAGCACAATGACACAGGCGATGAAGTACACCGCCTCGCCCGTAGGAAGGAAGTACAGGTTGGCCCGGCAGTCCCGTCCCCGGTAACCGTAGCTGACATCACACAGTCAAGGTGACGTTCACTTCAATCATTGGTCCAGTTCAGTCATTAAAGGAACAGTTCAATCAAAACTGTGTCATGAACCACAAATATCTCACTAACACAAACATCAGCAACTAAACTCGACTGAATGTCTGTACATCTTTAGTTTATTGTATGATATAGGTTGCTAGGCGACAGGAGCTGCACTTGGCAACACAAGGGCGGGCACAGCTGGTGAGTCTCATTTCAGTTCGGCCTTCGTGGTCTACGGCGGCGACGCAGGGTTGCACCATAGTAGACCGTGTCCACGCAGCTATAGCTTTTTACTCTACTGTCATATCTGTAGTGTGTTGTGGTTTCATGATAACGAAAACTGACTGTCTTAATTACAGTGCACAATTGAACACATGATTTGTGGCTCACTTCCTGTTAGTTTGTTGGCCATGTGACATTTGTGACTTCCCTCTTATTTGCTTGCAGATTTTTGTCTAATTCGCACCACAGCTGATCTGATGTCAGGTGTCCACAGAACCTTAAAGAAATCAGGACTGGGGAATTAACTGACGTATTTTATGCTGTAGAATAATGTGGAAATGTCTTGCGCTTGTTTTTACACAGAGCTGATTTCAGTCATCTGAC
Organism: Seriola lalandi dorsalis; assembly: GCF_002814215.2. Classification (NCBI taxonomy): domain Eukaryota; kingdom Metazoa; phylum Chordata; class Actinopteri; order Carangiformes; family Carangidae; genus Seriola; species Seriola lalandi. The sequence goes on from NW_019525247.1 coordinate 788,655, forward strand.
CAAAAACACATTGAAAAAAGCAGAGACTTCAGGAAGAGGGAACAGGAGGTTTTGGACTCCTGCAGAACTCTCTGGAGAAAAACAAACGCATAAATATCACTTTAAATATTTTCATGCTGAAATTTATATTTGTAAGAACTTGTTTGTGGAAAGTGAGATAATGTGGTTCATGGTTCACATTCGTCTTCTGTGGTTTACAGATGACAAAGGCCAATAAAAACGTCCATAAATAAACAAATGATGTTATTTTAGACTTGTGACCCACGACCTCACAGCTCAGTCCATGGATGACTCTGCTCTCACAGACTCTGGAGGACCACAGTGATATTTATCAGGGACACATCGTGTGGCCAGAGTCCAGGAGGTGAGCGCACAGTGAAGTCAGTAACAAGAGGCTGAGCACTGCTGTGGAAGGATACACCCAGTCCAGCTCCAGCCTCTCTGAGGGCGGCTCCATCTTCAGGTCTTCGTAGTTCTGGATGTTGGAGGGGATGTACATGGTGATGGGCCGGCCTCGGATGAACATCTTGATTGACTGTCCTGGAGGACAAACAGAGAGGAGGCTTAATGTAGCAGCAAACACACCCAACTGTTGATTTTCCCGCCATGTATTTTACATTTTCCTTCACTTCCCTGCAGAGACCTCCTTTATGTGAAAGACATCAGAGACAGGTCTTTATGTCTATATTCCCTTTTTAATGACTCTATCTTACATCTGCTCCTTTTAACTTGCTGTTTGTACAAACTCAACATGTCCTCGGTCTGTCAGTGTCTCAGCGACCTCTGTTCTTCACCACAGCTTTAAATCCATCAGCAGAACAGAGTCTCATCACTCTGCTTCTCTCACTTTCTTTTTAAAACATTCACTAATTATTTCCAGTTGCCTCCACTTCTCTGTTTTGCAATCACTGTGAAACTCCCTACTTCCTACACAGATGTTTCACATTAAAAGCCTTCCTCAAGTGGCTCAAGAGGCATAACGCCTCTCTGTTCTGGTAGGCTTTTACTTTAAAAGGAAAGTAGTCAATAAAGACAGTCTCTATGAATTTATCTTCGGCTTGATTCCTAAAATGCCAATAAAATATTTTTACAATATAGCATCCACCCCCTAAAATCTTTTTATTATCTCACCTTGGCCACCAGGCTTGGGCGAGTGTGATGTTGATGCAGTTAAGCCCAAATACAGACATCTGATATTATTGCGATGCTGCCACTAAACAGCAGGAGCAAAGTTTTATGTATCACATGTCAAGGTTCAATGTACAGACAGCAAATCAGTGAAATGAGAGTCAGATTCAGCAGCAGGGCAGACTGTAAAAAACTGCAACCTGAGACTTTAACAGTTCATCCACCAACTCAGGTGTTATTTCAATACTGGCATTATATTTGACAATTTGCATTAGCCATGTCTACTACATACACTAGAACATTTTATTAAGATTCACCTGAATAACACTTGAACTCACTTTAAGAGCATTTACAGTTCTCTGACTTCAACTTGGCCTGTGATGTATTCAGAAGGATGAAACTGTGAGCCTCCTTACTTGTGTTCACTGGAACTTTTTTTATTTTTTAGTAAAAATCTAGTAAACCTATTGGTGGTGCTAAAGGAAAAGTCAGTAGATCACTCAGACTCTGTGGATAATTAATGTCTGCACTACATTTTATGGCCTTTTATCCAACAGCTGTTGAGATACTGTGATTCAGGACCAAAGTAATGAACCAACTCCACCTGGCTAAAAATAATATTTATTTGATAGAGACAGTAGATGTCATCATAGCGTCTATAAAATATCTAATGCTGCATACAGGGTTGACCTTTCTCACTTTAAAAAATGTGATCGTAACTTTTAAACCATTTCCTCAGCAGGAGAGAGCAACATTTCCATCCCACTGGGATTGTTCTCTGTCCATCTGATGAGTCTAATATTCAGTCTCAGCGTGGTTTACACTGGGCAGCTGCCAATAGACAACAGCAGACGACTGTGTGTGACGGGATACTGCTGGAAAAGTACAGCCTGCTCTCTGCAGAAGAAGAGCTAAAGATGCAGAATGACAGAACAGTGGCTCTACCTTGGCTGTAGGTTCCTCTTCTGGACCCCGGGGATCCTGTGTGAGAACAAAGCCAACTTTAGTCAGACAAATAAACAGCAGGATCCTCTGAGCATTAAATCACAGCTGATTCCAGCTGATTTATGAGTTTTGGATTTCAAGATGGATTATGTTTTCCTTTTCCTTTTCCATCTCTTCTTCTATTTCCTCTGACCTGAGTCTGTTACCTCGGCAACTTGTTTTATGAGACTGGAGGCTGAAGCCAAGCAGAGTGAAATAATGAAAGCTTAAGGTCATGATCTCTAACTGTTTGTCTGACCATGACATGGTTGTAAAAGGCCAGAGAGACTAGACTGTCCCATTTCAAAGGCTCCTTCAAATGTGTCCTTCTTTTCCTGGACAGCGAATGCTCCAACAGGTGGATCCTTCATGGTCCAAAACTATCCCAAGATTCATTGCGCCAGTAATGAAAATCATACGGTAGTAAACAACACTGACAGAGAGCCTGAGGATTACACTGTTAAATGTAGGCATTGGGTTTCAGCTCATTTCAACAGCTAACGGCACAAATGTTAAAACCACAGGCCTTAAAAGATTTTATTTTAAAAAAAAGTTGGGTGTCGGTTGCTAGGTGACAGGAACTGTGCTTTACGACACAACAGTAAAGGAACAGCTGGTGACACAACGTGAAAATCCTCTGTAGACCAGACCGTCTCATTTCAGTTCGGCCTTCAGTCTACAACGTAGACCACATCCTCCGAAGGATGCAACCCCTGAATTGGAACACAGCTCAAGATCCTCAGTCAAGCCACAACACTGGTCATGTGACAGTGAGGAAACAGGAAGAAACGTATTCCTGCTTTCACTGTTGTTGGACCTGCCAATTTAGTCTTATCCAGAGAGAGGACAATCATAAAACTGTTCATCGCAGTTCATATGAGAGTAATGACATGAGTCCCTGGTTTCCAGGTGAAAATAAAAAAGCAATACCAGTTAAATTTCTTCTACTAGTTTCACTGATGTCGACACTGCACCTGAGTTTCAGTACTCAGAACAACACTTTCTCTGTGCTCTGATGAAAAACAAAACTTTCAAACACCACTTTCATTCAGAGCAGAGCTCTGAAACATTAAATTACTTCTGAAGTCAAAGTGAAATTTGCATTCTTCATCACTAAAAGTGTCTTTGGACACATCAGTGGAAACAGCATCTCAGCCTGTAGGTGGGCGACTGATCAGGTTGCCACCTTTTATGTGAAAAAATAAGGGAGCCTATCATTGCTGATGCAAGTTGGTTTTTATCCGTCTGTTTATCATTCAGGATTAGTGTGCTCTATTTGGTAAGTTAGCCTAGCTTTCTAATGCTAATGTTGATTCCCACCACCATGCACGTTACTTCAACCCCTGCAGGCAGCTCCTGCACGCTCAGTCCACATTATAGAGAAGAGGGGAGCCAGCTAGCGTTAGCATTTCCCTTTAACAGGTCCAGATGGTGACGACCAGACTCACAGCAACTGGTAGTTCTGTGAGCTCACACCATGATTCCAATCTGTCAGGGTTAGTTTATTTAGTAGTAGTGTTTTTAGTGCCTGTCTCTGTATTACAGCTGTGACAACATCATTGGCACCAAAAACTCAACAGGAGAGCACCAGTACAGGGGGAACTGTCACTGCTTAAAGGTACATCAAATATAAACTCTAGTCACTACAAAAGTAAGTAAAAAATTAGCAAAATATGGTCTAAAATTGGCAGAATTATGATCTAAATCAATTGTCTGACCAGGCAGTCACCGTCAGGTTTCAGAGACAGTTTTCAATACTTTATGCTAATAAGAAATATTTAAATTTGTCCTATCACTGTCCCCTTATTACTTCCTGTGAAGGAATCTAAAACAGCTCGTGCAAGGCACAATTATCAGCAGAGTTATTAAGTGGAATGAGAGGCAGAGTGGAAGAGAGCGGGAAAAATGTTTTTCTGGCACTCTCCTCTGAAAAGCTGGCCATCCATCATCCCGTCGAGTGAGCTGGAGTGGAGCGGCGGATCAGCCGACCACAGCGAAGGGAATTCCAGGCAGCACAGGCTCGGCAGTGTTTGGCTTCACGAGAGCTTACATTAAAAAAAAAAGTGACAGCGAGTTGAAGCACGAGGGAAAAGGTCCTGCTGAGTGATGTTTGTGGTGTTCAAAGGGGACGTTCAGCTGTAAAGATGGCCACTCAGTGAAATGGTAGTGAGGCCGTTTGGTGTCAGCAGGGACCTGCAGAGAGTTTGAAATGTTTGGGCTCCCCACACCTTCCTGTCAACACTTATTAGCTCCCACTAACATTTATGTAATCACTGTATTTGAGCACCATTCACACAGTTAACAGCAGGGATACTAAAGTTTTCATTCACTTCATAATAAGATTAAACAGTTTAAAGTTGATGCCTAAAAATAAACCATGAGCACTAATTTAAAATGACTTTTGAACCAACACCTTCTTAATAAAAACACACCCTGACACGTTTCCAGCCAACAACAACTGATCTTATCGGAGTGATGTGAAGATCAGTGGTAGAGCTGCTTTCTCTTCATCTTCCTCCAGCTCTCTGCCCTGCAGGACAGGGTACAAACAGACTGAAAGCCAACGCTCATAAAAGCTACGCTAACCACAAGTGTGGTTGGTTGGGAAATACACTCATTTCTGCACAAATGAGTCCATGTGTGAAAAAGTGAGGAGCTGCCTGGGCACCAGTACAGACATACGGTTCAACTCGGGCCTCGCCAGCACTGCAGTCAGGGAAACGTGGGAAAAGTCCCTGACTCAAACCCAGAGACATGTGATCATGATCCCTGATAACTTTTCAAAACCCCAGAAGCCACAGAGCAAGTCTCTATTTGTTCCGCTCTGGATTGCGCTCCCAACTGCGTCATTAACTGCCGGGCTGTTTTTGCACACCAAGTAAAAAGGTCACCTGCCAATCACAAGGCTTGGTTTTCGTGCAAACACCTGTCCTGTCCTGTGACGTCTGACTGTCTGCAGGCAGCACGATGAGGAAACACTGCCAACAACCATTTCAGCATCAGTGTGATTCATAGAGTCTGTGCCAACACAACAGTATTATTATAGATGTGGTAATCCTAATCCTCTTCAGGATGCAACACTTCAGTCTTTAAATGATTTTTATAGTATCTAACTCTCTGACTGTCAGTGGTTAGATGGAGCAACAGGTGCAGATTCACCCAGTTTAGCTTGTGTCAGCCTGGACTCTGCTGCAGTTAGCTTCTCCTTCTCCTTCCAGTCACCAATAATCAAACACTTTACAGCACATGGATCATCATGATGTGTAATTAGGTCCACCCCGCTGGACTTCATACTAGGATAGCCAAGCCTTGAGAAAAATGACCCTCTGTCAACCTTTAAAAACAGAGAGTAATCTCAAATAAGCTAATGAACCTTCAAATCCACTGATCTTTAACTCAAACTGGATTTCTAGGAGGATGGCATTTCATTGTCTCACTGGTTCCTGAGTTTTCCATCAGGCTGGTGTGGAAAGACTCAGTGCTTTGTAAGTTATGCCTCGTCATCAAGAATAGAGATGTGCTGGAGAATGTGGGCATCGATCCCACTACTTCTCGCATGCTAAGCGAGCGCTCTACCATTTGAGCTAATTCCCCTGTGATTAACTCTATGTCATTGTTTTTGCCAGGTTATTTCCAAGTACGTGTGACAGTGTATCAATGAGGAAGAGAGAATTTGGGACATTTAAACGCATAGATGTATTTGTTGAAACGGTCCTCCTGGATGATATTTCATTGACTCTGTTGTGCCTGAGTTGAAGCATGCACTAGTTTTGTCGATCGCTCAGTGACTTTCACACATGACCCTGTCTTTAACAACAGGAACTAAAGACTATTGGAGAATGTGGGCATCGATCACACTACCTCTCGCATGCTAAGCGAGCGCTCTACCATTTGAGCTAATTCCCCTGTGAGTGACTGCCATTGTTTTTGACAGATTATTTCCAAGTACGTGTGATAGTATATCAATGAGGAAGAGAATATTTGGGACAGAAACTGATCTTGTTGACATGGAAACATGGCAGACTAAAGTAAACTGCACTCCGACGAGGATGGGATTCGAACCCACGCGTGCAGAGCACAATGGATTAGCAGTCCATCGCCTTAACCACTCGGCCACCTCGTCCTGTTGTAAACACTGCTCAAATGAAAAAGGTGGTCTGGGTAGTAAACCCAGGACTGTTTCCAGGTCAGCTCCTAAGATTTTCACGTAAGTACAGGACCATACAGGAGCTAAATTTCACCCTCACACCTGGAAAGTCTGGTAAAGTGAATGAATAGTAATGGAAGTTTAGGAACAACCTTGCCATTTACAGCAATTTATGTGTGAGCGTGTGCTTTCTTTTCCACACTTCGTAGCCGACCTTTTTGCTCTACCCGTGTTTTCCACGTGTTGTTGTAATTGTTCTCTGTACCTGCCTCCTTCCTCTCTTTGAGTTTGATGTCAGACTAGAAGGCTTGTACAGTTATTATACTGCCCTCTTTAATTCCGGAAGAACCACATCTCTAGTACCTACAACATCTTCAGTACTTATGGTACTGTGGAGGAAGTACCATCACATTTTCAGAATTTTGGCATCCACTTGGTCCCAAAGTATCGGTTCTCATGACATCCCTACTTTGATGAGCATTCAGTGGGGAAATAACTCCCCAGAGTATCATAAACCTCTCAGGAGTGTTTACATGTCTAATGAACCTTCAAATCCACTGATCTTTAACTGAAACTGGATTTCTAGGAGGATGGCATTTCATTGTCTCACTGGTTCCTGAGTTTTCCATCAGGCTGGTGTGGAAAGACTCAGTGCTTTGTAAGTTATGCCTCGTCATCAAGAATAGAGATGTGCTGGAGAATGTGGGCATCGATCCCACTACTTCTCGCATGC
>NW_019525247.1:795696-807634 GCF_002814215.2 Seriola lalandi dorsalis
TCAGTGACTTTCACACATGACCCTGTCTTTAACAACAGGAACTAAAGACTACTGGAGAATGTGGGCATCGATCACACTACCTCTCGCATGCTAAGCGAGCGCTCTACCATTTGAGCTAATTCCCCTGTGGGAGCTCATTGTACATGACACTACCATAGCCAAGCCTTGAGAAAAATGACCCTCTGTCAACCTTTAAAAACAGAGAGTAATCTCAAATAAGATGTCCAACTACTGGCTTAATTTGTGAACAGCACATTTATACTGCTCAACTTGCAATCGTCATTAGAAATAACGACATAATTGCTGCAACGATAAATGTGCAGAGTTGTGCAATTTCATCCCAGAGTATCATAAAGCTCTCAGTAGTGTTTACATGTCTAATGAACCTTCAAATCCACTGATCTTTAACTGAAACTGGATTTCTAGGAGGATGGCATTTCATTGTCTCACTGGTTCCTGAGTTTTCCATCAGGCTGGTGTGGAAAGACTCAGTGCTTTGCAAGTTATGCCTCGTCATCAAGAATAGAGATGTGCTGGAGAATGTGGGCATCGATCCCACTACTTCTCGCACGCTAAGCGAGCGCTCTACCATTTGAGCTAATTCCCCTGTGAGCAACTGTATGTCATTGTTTTTGCCAGGTTATTTCCAAGTACGTGTGACAGTGTATCAAAGAGGAAGAGAAAATTCGGGACAGAACGTGATCTTGTTGACATGGAAACATGGCAGACTAAAGTAAAACTGCACTCCGACGAGGATGGGATTCGAACCCACGCGTGCAGAGCACAATGGATTAGCAGTCCATCGCCTTAACCACTCGGCCACCTCGTCCTGTCGTAAGCACATTTCAAAGGAAAAAAGTGGTCTGGGTAGTAAACACAGGAGTGTTTCCAGGTCAGCTCCTAAGGTTTTCATGTCAGTACAGGAACATACAGGAGCTAAATTTCACCCTCACAACTGGAGAGTCTGGTAAAGTGAATGAATAGTAATGGAAAGTTTAGGAAGAACCTTGCCATTTACAGCAATTCAGGTATTTTTGTGTTCTTTCTTCCCCACACGTCGTGGTGGACCTTTTTGCTCCACCCATGCTTTCCATGTGATTTTGTAATTGTTCACACATTGTTGCACTAAAACTAAGTCTACACAACAGTCCTGTAATTAATCCTCCTTAATGAAGGTTTTAATTTAACACTAGTACTGAGTGAAATCAAGTTTAATCCGAGATGAGACATCAGAGTGTGAAGTGTTCATACCTGCACTGGCAATCAGCTCCTTCGCTCGGCTGTGAAGACAGAGAACAACATGTAAGACCGAGATGTGAAACCACTTCACACACATGAACACCGAGCAGCCCCTGACTCCAGAATCAGATGGTGAGTATCTGTCAGGTTTTCATGGGAAAGGAATTTTATTATTATTCATCCGGGCCATCAACGTTCCAGTGAGTGTTCTTTGATGAGATACATGAGGCTGTGGCGGCCATTGGAAAAAGTGAGCAGTGTGAGCGTGTGGTGACAGCTGTGAGTGATGGCAGTGGGACTCACTTCTCCAGGCTGGGGGAGCGGGTGAGGAGGTTGGCCGAGGATGCCGCCTTCTTATCCAGACGCTTCCTCTGCCTTTCCGGGTTCCCCAGCTTCTCGCTGTTCCTGCGAACCCTGAAACGCCACAGGAAGAGTCGGCTTCAGTAAACACACAGCGTGCGTCTATGCACAGACACCAGATCCGACACACATGGAGGCAATCATCCCATGATTTATGCATGAAAAAACATCTGTAAACTAGCAGCCTGACACATGCAGAAACAGATTTATTGATTTCACTCCCGTATGTTCCAAATATAATTCTGTTTTATTATAACATGAATTTCATTTTCATAGTTTTGACCATTTGAAATAACACTGCACTCACCAAAGACTCCTCACTAAGGCCTGATCCTATTACAGTGGACTGAACTTATAGACACTCACATTCATACAACGCTACTCACACAGTGATGTTACACCGGGGGCAGGAGGAGCTGGGAATCGAACTACCGACATTTTGATTTGTGCTCTACCTTCTGAGCCACAGGCCTCTCCCTTTATACCTTTTTTGGCCAGACCACAACAGCGGGGCAAGCCCTATTGCAAATGTCACTGACTGAGTGAGTGACTGACTGATGACATTTCCATCACTGGTCAGACGAGTGCTGAGCAGCAGTCTACCGAGCCGCTCTGGTTGCCTGGCTGCTCGGGAACTGCAGGGAAGAATACGAGCACTTCCAATACACTGAGCCTTGCCTCTATTACAGCAAATAAACTAATTTGATTCCATGTATCATTATTACTAAAGGAGGCAGAGGAATAACCAAATATAAAACACACCGAGCAGAGAGAGCAGGAGAGAGGGAGGGAGAGAGAGAAGTCATCGGTAACGAGGCTTCGTACTAACGACTATGACCAACTCTACATATCAAACAGAGGGAGTTAGACATAAAGACCTGCCTCTAATAAAAGTCTTTTGTCAGACGACGTTGCAGATTTAAAATGGATTTAACAGGATTTGACCAAAGGCAGTCCAGACATGTACTAGTTTTTGACTTAGTCTTGTTTAGTTACCATTGCTTATGCCTGTCAAGCTTTCTCAAATTAAAACAATCCAGCACTGTCTAGCTTACAATAAACTATTTGCAATGTTTCTGTGCTGGACCTTCATCAGGCAAATGGTTTTAACAAGGAACCATCTTAAATAGAAGTGACTATGATCTAATATATAAAGGGGTAGAAGATTAGAAACTCCATATGGTGACAGATAGGTACTAGGGATGGGCACTTGAAGAAATTTCCTTGATTGATCATCGGGAAAATTAACGATCAATTATCGATTCATTATTAATGTTTTATATTAAAAAATGCCTATGGCAGAAAATACCAAAGAAAGCGTCTTTTTCCTCAATTAAATCTTTAATTATTTAATCATGCCCACCCCTCCTTAAATTTTTCACATGTTACAACCTGTAACATTTGGGAAGAGATCTTTGTGTGAATGTTTATGAAGTATGTGTTTGATAAAGAAAAAAAAGAGGCTCCAGATGGTTCAAACCAGAACCTTCTTACTGTGAGGCGACAGTGCAAAGCACTGCTCCACCGAGCCACCCACTTTACTGTTATGTGAGAAAAGGTTCTGAGGACAAACCAACATGTGAGGCAAACTTCCCTAAATCCATTACACAGGCAGAGAGCTGCTAATGTTAGCCTGAACAGTGTCCAGCTCCAGGGTTACACCGCCTCCCACACAGTGGATTGTTCCCGAAACTGGGCTTGTTGTCATGTAACCACACAATAAGGTAGATGGCTAATGCTATGCTAACTCTTGGCCTTGGAAATAAGCCACTCAAAGGCCTGCTTCAGACCCTCATCCCTCCACAGCTTCTGAGAGACATTATGATCAGACAGGTAGTAAGCAGTTGATCTGAACCACTTTATTCAGAGGTTCAACTAAACCTGACATTTCGCTAAAACACTCCCTCAGGTCGACTACAGTGAACACACAGGGTCAAATGTGAGGCAGGAACTGTCATGGATGTTTACAACACTCGTTCAGTCGTTTGGTTTCTCTTCCACGTAAGTTTGGTTTATCTACAACCTTTTTCTTATCAAAGTGAGTTGGTGAGTACAGTGTTATCATCACTAAAATAAATAATAGATGAAAAAAATTACCAGTTATAATGTAGTGGGTTTACCCTTTAGCCTCTTACTTAAAACTAATTCCAGTTTGAATATTGCTCCTCAATCCTGATTCTAAAATAGCAAACCTGTAGGTTTGGCAGAAATAACCTAATTTCCTGTGTTGCTGCTGAGGCTCAGACTGAATTCAGACAAAAACAAACACACAGCTGTCAACCATAATTAACCTGTTACTGTCTCTAAGGATTTCAGGTGACAGGCCTGTTTCCTGTGACGTGCCACTAAACCAGAAGCATCAGAGGAAACGTCATGGGACTAAAAATAGATGTGGCGTGTACCTTCGTCTCAGGCCTCAGGAAGTGACACAGCTGCCAACCAGCCCCCCCCCCCCCAAAAAAAAAATCTCTGTACCACTAATCTTTAAATACAGTGTTGAATATAGCAGAATGAACAGCTCTCCCAGTATCTCAGGCTTAATCTCAGGCAAGACAGAGTTGAGTACATGTTATTCATCACCAGCGAAACCTCGTCTACAAGCCACAACGAGGAAGTAAGAACACCTGCATGCACAAGCAAATACACACATGCTTTCTGATCACTGTTGGGAAATGACTCGTTTACAGTGGAGAACAAATCACTGGATGCAAGAGATCCTTGATTTAAGTGAGGAAGATGATGATGAAGGAGTGATTAAAGGGTTGGAACAACTGCATTTAGTCAGTTTATGTGTTTGTGCAAAACCCAGTTGAGTGGCAGAACCACCAGCCTCAGCAGAACAACCCCCAAACACTTTCTGTTCTTTAGAGGTGACATCACACAAACCCCCCAACCTCTGTCGTTCAGTCTCATGTGTACACACTGTAACTCTAACTCCCCCACCCCCTCTTCTTTTGTACATTATGCTGTGTTCAACATCACATTTTCCACTAGGCTCAGATCTGTTTGCCGTGAAGCTAATCCTGGACGTGTCACTCAGTGTGGACGAGTGCCGCCATTATGCTTCCCTCGGCCCCCGCTAAACACATTGAAAAGAAAGCACACAGAGGTTAGAGCGGACATGATGACAGATCAGTCACCCACCCCCCACCCCCGGGTTTCCCTCTCTAACACACCCTGGCAACCTGAGGCAGTTTCATAAGAGGGATTTTGCAGCACAACTGGGGTTTGCAGTCACACGAGTCAGAGTTGATTGGTCAGAGAGAAGCCATGCAGCCAATCACAAGACAGAGGAGGATCATGCAGGGCAGCAGTGAGGCGAGAGCACGCACAGGGGCGTCTTCTCTACTTCCTGGATGGGGGCCAGGGGCCCGCAGCGGGGGCTGAGGTTCTGGTCTGGGGTTCTGACTGATGGCGAAGCAGAGCCCTGCTCCTCAGGGGAGCAGCTTCCGTCCTGGAAGTCCTCCCTCTGGAGGCCTCTGATGGTGGTGGGCTGGATGGGCTCCTCCACTGATGATGTCCAACTCAGCTCCTTCTCCTGCTCTGCTCCTCCTCCTTCATCTTCCTCCTGCTCTTCATCCTCCTCCTCCATACCAGGGACACGGTGGAGCTTGGCCCGGGTCCCTTCGACAGGTTGGCCTGGAAGGAGAGCATCCTCCAGGTGCAGGCTCTGGACACGTCTGGGGAGAGGGACCCGGTTCTGCCCAGCGTCCTGCCCTGGGAGGATGGGATCTGTCTGGGTCGACCTGTCCAGTGTCGCTGGTCTGGGTCTGGGCTCTGTGGACACTGGACTTCCTATGTGGCCATTGGCATTGGTCACAATGTCTGACAGTTGGCTGGAGATGGTTCAAAGGTTGAGATCACACAGATTACAGATTACACAGACATCACACGAACACAACAGGTTTGTGAACGGACCAGCGAGACTCTCATCTAACAAACAACATGACGAAACACATCAAGTGAAATAAAGCTTCTGGTCCTTCATGCTCCTGTGGGTCCAGTACCTGGGAGCAGTCTGGCGGATCCCATCCACGGCGGAGCTGGAGGACAGTTTCCTGCTGCTGGTGCAACCATCTGAGCAGCAGACCTGATTCAGCACCCGAGCTGCAGCCGGGTTCACTGGGTGGGACGACAGGTGATTATTAGTTATTGACAAGTGATGCAGTGATGCATCAGGCTGTAGAGCTGAAGATCACCTACCTGCAATGAGCTGCTGTTTCAGTAAGGGCAGGAGCTGATCGTGGAGGCGGAGCCTGCGCAGAGCGTCAGCCAATGAGGACTTCAGCAGCGTGATCTCATCTTCCTGAGCCTGCAGACGCACCTCCATCATGGACGCTCTGTCTGGGAACTCAGCGCTGCTGTCTGCTGATACATCGTCTGCACAGAGGACAGAAACAAGTCCGGTTCCATCAGATTCATCCAAACACTGCTACAAGACATGCTCGCTCATGAAAACACAGATCACATCGATTCACAATAAAGAAAACTGCAGCGTTCACACCCACAGAACAACACATTAAACATATTAAACATGATATGAAGAATAGAATATTATCACTGCCATAAAAAAAAGCCAAGAAGGACTTTTATTTTGTGGGACAAGCAGTGACCTGAGACTTTAACTATGGAATGAACTGCACTTATAAAGCACTTTACAATGGAAGCCACATTCACACATACAGCACTTTCTTCCACCATACACACACTCATAAGGTAATCTAGGGTTCAGTATCTTGCCCAAGGACACTTCGACATGTGGACTGGAGGTGCTGGGGATCGAACCACCGACCTCCTGATCAGAGGATGACCAGCTCTTTGTCCTGGGCCACTTTTCTGATGAACTTCTTTGTTTGACGATTGACGTTTTCTTTTCCATTTTCTTTTCTTGTTTTATTTCAATATATAACTGGAATGTATTTATCACCACTGTCTCCTTTTCCTTTCTTTATTTGATAACTGCTTTTACTTGTATGTATGTATATGTATATACATGTAGGTATATATGAGCAGGTGTATGTGTATAATTTAATTTTTTTTTCCTCTTCTTTATTTCATTATCAATTTATTCTATAAATTATAGTAATGATTGATTATATTATATTATATTAATATTGTAATTGAAATTTTTTTTCATTGGTAATTTAATTCCATTGAATGATTGTAATTGTGTATTGAAAATGTCATGCCAATAAAGCCTTTTGTGAGTGAGTGAGTGAGTTGCGACATTAAATTCCATCATTTGTCAGCCAAATGCCACATGATTGAGTTTCCTCAGTTTCACACACTGACCACACAGGGTCCAGACAGATATGAGGTTTTGATCTAGATGTGTGTTTGTATCGTTCTCTTTCTGAGGACCAAGTTTAGTTTTAAACAATCATTGTGAGGATGTTTTGGATGGGCCTCACTGCTTTTCAAAGGACTGTTAGAATAAGGTCTCTGCTAGGGTCTGGGTGTGGGTCTGGGTAGATGTAAGGTGGGATGATGAAGTTTAGGAGTAGGAGCTGGGGAATGCATTATGTCGAAGAAGTTCCTCACAAGTATAGAAAACAAACATGTGCTCTCTGGCCTGCTGTCCAGTCTGGGGGATTTCAGACTCAAAACAGAGTCCAAATCCTCTCAAAGACTCTATTGTGTGGAGGACAGCCTCAGTTCTGGCGTGTGTGAGTGCACATGCAGAACATGGCTGGTCCTGGTCCAAAGAGAGAGAGTGCGTGCGTGCGTGCGTGCGTGCGTGCGTGCGTGCGTGCGTGCGTGCGGCCTCCCTCTGTCCTTGTGTCACAGGATGGAAGAGAGCTGTGCTTGTGGAGCTTCAGGGCTGCAGCTCCGGCTCCACTCAGCTGTGTTGGTGCTTCAGGATTCACTCTAATTCTCACTCAGCTGTCTCAAGTGTTATTTTCTGCTCTGCAGTCCAACACAGCTCCGTGTTAACTGACCCAGAAGCTCAGAGGAAATCGTCTGCTCGTTCAGTAATAAGTAGGTAAGAGGTCCTCAGACTCCTTTCTGCACAAATCCTTTAAAGCCTCATGGTAACAGTCCAGATCCACAACCTTGAATTACTGAGCCAGTAATTTTAGTCTAAAGCTCCATTTACACATGGACTGAAAATATCTGGCACATTCACATACAACACTCTGAACCAGCCTCTGCTCAGTTACTTTAAAATAAAACATGTCTACACTTTGAGTTCACTTCTTTACGTGAACTCCTTCACTTGGATACACACATATAGATATAGCACTTAGTCCTTACACCAAGGTCTCTACTGCACCGAAGCTTTACTGATGTCCCTGTCAGATAAACAAATGTTACTGTAAAATGTTTTATTGTGGCTCTAGTGGACACAAAAACAGCAAAAATGACACACAGGTTACAATATTATTATATCACAGTGAAACAACTTTAAATTCTGAATTGGAGGCTTTTATATTCCTCAGACGCAGAGTATCAGGTCTTAGCTTATTAAAATATATTTAAGGAAGGTATTTGTTTCTAATGTATCCTGTTTTACAAGAATATTTGATCATATTTTAGTAAGAAGCTGCTTCTGTTTTAATAAGCTTTTAATTACAATTGAGGATTTTCAAAGGCAGATATAATAATGATAGTTTGGAGCAAGAACAAGCTGATGGCTAATTAATCGGCTGATGACATCACTCCCACCCCTAAATTCAGGAGGAAACAGTTGCCATCAGTAATGTAAGAAACAAACACTGTCAGTAAATTCAATAGCTAATAGCTATGGTATATATACTTATAAATGAGACTGTCCTGCAAAAAATGAGCGTATGAGTCATATCAGAGGTTTGAAAAAGATGGCGTGTGCAGTTGTTCAGGTTGGAGGAGTTTTTGAAATGGATTAACGATATTAATTTTTTTTTTTTTTTTTAAATAGCCATCAGGTTTATATACGTATAAGGTATATTACCTTTAATTTGAACTTTTATGTATTAAATATCTATTAAAAGCTACATGAATGAAGTTGCACTTTAATTTGGGGGTAATATCCAGCAGAATCATCATCCAAGCAAGGTTTTGTGGGTAATTTGGTGATATATTTGGGGGGAAAACACACTATATAATTCAGGAGACACAACTCAAGTAGCATCAAAGAAAAATAATCTTTTGTTTAAGTTTGTGTCGTCATGCATGGGCTGCTTTACTTCTATAGCAGCTGAGAATGACACTTCTACACCATTTTTAACAAACCTGTTTTTTTGTCACTCAGGATTATTTGGAGGAGAACTCCAAACTGGCGAGTAAACTCACAATTGAATAATTTATTCTTCGTCTGTTGTGTTGCAACACAGACAAAGAGGTAACAGCTGCTGACTCCATCTTCCTGTAACATCTACGTGTGTTGTAGTGGTTGGTTGTGTAGGTAGATTCACCATGAAAGCAGGTGATGAGTGGCTGTGTTGAATGTTGTGAACTGTTTTAACCAATGATGTGACTTACAGAACAGGTGAAGTAAACACCAGGTTAATTGAATTATAAATTAAATAACACAAAATAATTAATTTCAAATTGCAGAGGTTCCTGTAACATCCCCAACATGAATCATTGCCTGTTGTCTTTTCTCTTTTATTTTGAAGTAGTCACATATCTTGTCGTTTCAGTTCCTGCCCTTGTGTGTCTCCCACTCCCTCGGTCGTCCACACCTGCCTCACATGTCTCACCTGACCCTGGTTATTCCCCTGGTTCCCATGTTCCCCTGCCAGACAGTGATTGTTCAATACTCTCCAGTGTTTTTTCCTTGTCTCAGTCTCTATGGTTTATGGGATTGTTGCCCACCTCCTGCCTGGATCTGTTGGTTTGATTCAGACTGATTTCCTGTGTATGACTGTCTGACTTTCCAGTAAAACTCTTTGCCTTTTTGAACTTTACCTCATGTCTCTGATCTGCCCAGAAATGTTACAGCCTCCCCACACAGACTCTGGTTTCACTGCTTTTATATAAGATAATACGCAGCTTGTGTGCTGTTCACTGAGGCTAGCGTTAGTACAGCTGCTGGAAACACCTGCTCAGGTGGGACATGTGTTCTGGTGAAGCACAGATACTGTCGTACCAGATTCATCAGATACCAAATTTTATCCAGTCCAGTCTGGCATTAGCATGAGCCTCAGATAGCTAGCTAAAGCGGACAGCTGCAGAACACAACTGTGTGGGACTACCACAACTTTATTCTGCAGAGTTCATCAACATTATCCACCATGAGCTGCCCATCACACCAGACCAAGTCAGACTGTTTTACATCAGAGTCAAAGGTGTGTTTTACTGCTGGTAAAGACTGTGATGTTTCTGCTTTGTGGCCACATCACTGTCACTCTGTAACTTTTCAAAGGTGAGTCTGGTTCTCACATTGTACTTTGCCGCGTTTCCATTAAGCTGCTTAATGCAATAATGCAAAAAATAAAGAGCAATGGAAAAAAAAGAAAATGCTTGGATGGGGTGGTTTTTCAGACTATTTTACTGTTTGACAAAGCAATATTTCACAAAAGTGAAATGGAAATATAAGTCACATGACATGACCAATTAGTCACATGACATTCAAAAACATTACAGACTATTATCTCCCAAAAATCCCTGATACGTGGCTGCTGTCAGATATAGGTTTGCCTTTCTGTCATTACATGCACCAGACGCCCTCGTCACCTTTGGTTAAATACTACAACAACTACTGCGGTGGATGGAACCATCCCAACTATTAGCAGATGCTGGAAATCCATCACCATGTTTAACTGGAATGATGTTGCTAAAGAAGGAAACCCAGCCAGTTATTCACATAACATCACTCAATGGAAACACATTAAATTGTGTTTCATCGACTGCAATGGAAACAGATGGGTCACTGTGGTAGTCGGGTAGTCGGTGTAACCAGCGTTCAGGCATACACTGATTGCATAACTTCCCCATTGGCACCACTGTCTTTTTTCTTTTTTTTCATCACTTCCTGTGTTTTGATCCATAAGCAGATAGAAGATAGGAGATACATTGATGTTACTGTGTTATTGTGATGTCACCAGTGACTTCACAGAATGTATTCTTTGAACACAAATGAACAGTGATGATGTCATCAGTTTCCTTTGATTCTAGCAGAGCTTCATTTAGAACAAGACATTTCTCCTTTATCATCACGTGTGTGAAGTCAAGAACGAGAAACATTAGCATTGTTAGCATCTAAAAAACTTGAACCATGAGAAAGGCTTCCTGCAACATGAACTTAAGGAGCATACGGTACCAGCACTGTACACTGGTCCCCATCTCCCAGGCGGACCAGACCCTGTTGGGGAACCTAAAACCCAGACCACCAGCCAAACGTGGAAACTCCATGGCCAACAACAAGTCTCAAGAAGGTGAGACTGGTAAAATCACCACCAGTGACCTGACTCCCAATCTCAGAGAAGAGTTGGTGATTTCCAGACTGAGGGCCGGAAGGGAGAAGCCTGAGTTTGAGAGGGTGCTGAAGGTGCAGCAGAAGGACGTGGAGGAGAAGCAACATCCGAGAGCGCTGCATCACGCTGAAACCATCCAACCACAGATGGAGGACCGTGAGCTCTCCGCCATCGCCACACGCAGAGGCAGCTTCAAGGAAGCCGCTCAGCTGGCCAAAGAAGAGCAGCAAAGACGTGCACGCCTCAGTGAGATCAGACAGGAGGCGCTGATGGAGCTCCAGGCAATGGGAATCCCTGACAAATACTGTAGGCCCGTGGAAAAGAAGGCAAGGGCCTGCACACCGAATCTACAGAGCCGGGACCAGCAGAACCTGCCACTCAGGTCTAAAGAGACCTGTGAGACTGACCTGAGGCCGACCTGCCTGCCCCCCATCTCCAGATCAACTAAAGCCACCTTCGGCAAGCTGCAGCAGGCGTCTGCAGCACCAACAAATACCCGCCTCCCGCCCATCAGAGCAACAGCCACACAGAGGTCCAGAAACCAGTGATCTGGACCACACCACCCACCCCATCCTCTAACACCCCCCCATCCCTAACCTCCACCCCATCCCCTAACCCACCATCTCTAACCTCCACCCCATCCTCTAACCACCCCAATTCCCTTTTCTTTCTCTTTCTTTCTTTCCCTTTTATTCCTCTTCAGTTTGGAAGGTGTTTTGTTTTGTTTTGTTTGTTTGTTTTGCAAAGTTTCATGATGTGAATGAAACTTTAAAAACAAACCCACCTTTCATAACTAAATAAATCATTAAAAAAAAGAAAGAAAAGAAATGTCTGGACTTACATAATGTTCATATTTATATGGCTGTGTTTCTATGGAAACATGGAATCAAAACCCAGAGTTTTTGCAATGAAGATCATTTGAAATGAAACAGAAGAAAGAC
>NW_019525247.1:807688-808977 GCF_002814215.2 Seriola lalandi dorsalis
GTACCTGCCTCCTTCCTCTCTTTGAGTTTGATGTCAGACTAGAAGGCTTGTACAGTTATTATACTGCCCTCTTTAATTCCGGAAGAACCACATCTCTAGTACCTACAACATCTTCAGTACTTATGGTACTGTGGAAGAAGTACCATCACATTTTCAGAATTTTGGCATCCACTTGGTCCCAAAGTATCGGTTCTCATGACATCCCTACTTTGATGAGCATTCAGTGGGGAAATAACTCCCCAGAGTATCATAAACCTCTCAGTAGTGTTTACATGTCTAATGAACCTTCAAATCCACTGATCTTTAACTCAAACTGGAGTTAACTGGCATTTCATTGTCTCACTGGTTCCTGAGTTTTCCATCAGGCTGGTGTGGAAAGACTCAGTGCTTTGCAAGTTATGCCTCATCTTCAAGAATAGAGATGTGCTGGAGAATGTGGGCATCGATCCCACTACTTCTCGCATGCTAAGCGAGCGCTCTACTATTTGAGCTAATTCCCCTGTGAGTAACTGTCATTGTTTTTGCCAGGTTATTTCCAAGTACGTGTGACAGTGTATCAATGAGGAAGGAAGAATTTGGGGCATTCAAACGCATAGATGTATTTGTTGAAACGGACTTCCTGGATGATATTTCATTGACTCTGTTGTGCCTGAGTTGAAACATGCAGTAGTTTTGTCCATCGCTCAGTGACTTTCACACATGACCCTGTCTTTAACAACAGGAACTAAAGACTACTGGAGAATGTGGGCATCGATCCCACTACTTCTCGCATGCTAAGCGAGCGCTCTACCATTTGAGCTAATTCCCCTGTGAGTGACTGCATTGTTTTTGCCAGATTATTTCCAAGTACGTGTGATAGTGTATCAATGAGGAAGAGAATATTTGGGACAGAAACTGATCTTGTTGACATCGAAACATGGCAGACTAAAGTAAACTGCACTCCGACGAGGATGGGATTCGAACCCACGCGTGCAGAGCACAATGGATTAGCAGTCCATCGCCTTAACCACTCGGCCACCTCGTCCTGTTGTAAACACTGTTCAAATGAAAAAGGTGTTCTGGGTAGTAAACCCAGGACTGTTTCCAGGTCAGCTCCTAAGATTTTCACGTAAGTACAGGACCATACAGGAGCTAAATTTCACCCTCACACCTGGAAAGTCTGGTAAAGTGAATGAATAGTAATGGAAGTTTAGGAAGAACCTTGCCATTTACAGCAAATTTATGTGTGAGCGTGTGCTTTCTTTTCCACACTTCGTAGCCGACCTTTTTGCTCTACCCGTGTTTTCCAC
>NW_019525247.1:808997-833799 GCF_002814215.2 Seriola lalandi dorsalis
TGAAGGCTCAGTTTCTGAATACAGGCTGTGTGCATTTCTCTGTGGACTGAGGCTTTGATACTTTCACAGTATTAATATAGAAGCTAGACCTGATCTATAATCAAACAACACATGGACATCCACCTTTAGACTGTATGGACCTTTAACTGAATTGGCTACAGTGCACAGAGTGCACACTGCCTGGTAGCCTCATTAGTCTAAATGAATCATAAATAAACATAAAAAGCTTGTATTTACAGCATGACATATTTAAATATGCCAGCTCTGATATGTTCACACTCACATGAAAGTACACAGCCCATCCTAACGCAGACAAGTTACAGTGTAGCCCCCACCATTTCCTTCAGGGAGAATAATATATTATTCTTTTTATTATAATAAATAAGAAACCAAATTAAAATAAATTAAAATTAAATGAAAAAATTATATATTCAGTGTGAGAGTCTCTACTATGTTAGGGGGAGTTTATAGCTGCAGTGTTTAACATGCATAATTGGTCATCTCTGTATTTTAGTACAGTTAATACAAACTCACTTCCTGTAACCATTTCAAATTAAAAGCACTCTAACATGTCAGTGGACAGAAACCCCTTTTTTTTCTTGACAGGGCTTTTATTCCTTTGGTGCAGTAAGAGCATTGTATCATCTCCAGTTGCACGTTTCTGTTGTTTACCTGCTATTCAGATCTGCTCGTTTCTTTAGCTTAGCAGTTAGTGATGACTTCTCTCTCTGCTCGCTGTGTCTTATGTTTTGTTGTTCCTCTACGTCCTTTAGTAATTCATATAATGAAAGTAGTTTATTTACTGTACTGGAGGCCAGGCTCAGTGTATTGGAAGCCATACACCCGTTCACACCTGTACATGGTCGTGGAGATAATTTACTCTTGGCCAAAGTGTTGGACTGATGACTGGTGACTAACATGGCTGACTTCATAGCGAAGAAAACAGAGCAGGTAACTCAATGACAATACTTTGTTTTAATGAATATAAAAAGAAATGTACACGATAGTGATAGTGAACCAGTGAAAACGTTAAGTCCACAAACATGACGCTCTATTCCAGTGTCCCATCAACAATCATCTCCTCAATTAAATATCAATCTCTTGTAAACATATAACATGTGAGGGTTATTCTCTAGAAGCCATTATTGTATAAAGACAGATTTAGACAGATTCCAAACAACTGAGTATAATTTAGAAAGTTAAAATAAAGAGTTTGGCCAAAACTGAAGAAGATCATGACCATTAGCAGGAATACCTTATTTTTTATTAGGAACGTGACCAGAATGAAAAGGGATACTAAACCAAACGATGCTTTCTTTTTTTTTTTCTTATAAGTCAAAATAATAAAAAAAAAAAAAAAAAAAAAGTCCCACAAGAAGCAAAACACTTGAGGATGACGGCAGCTTCAAGCTGATGATTCTTGCAGCAGCTGGACTTCCTACAGACCACAGTGCACTTATAGCCAGTGGGAACAATCAGTGATGTAACAGCACAAGTTCAAATACAACTCGTCCTTGATTAATAAGCGCTGCTACTAATGGTGTTCGATTGTGCTCTTACAACATCACGAGTACTGTTATCAACTACGACCGACAGTCCTAACCCTCGGGCTGAAGACCTCTTCGAGATGAAGGTCACTACCTGGAACGGCGGTCTTTTCTGTTCTTGTCTAGGCTTTTGTCCATGGTCTTTTCGTTGTCCCCTCTGCATTTGGGGCAGTACCACTTGCCCTTGGGCTTGTAGGTCAGGCCCACACAGGAGAAGTGGAACCACTCAATAGGGCACTGGTCGTTGTCGCAGCCGATCATCTCGCCATAAGACACCTGCTCACAGAGACAGTAGGTGGGCTCATTGGGGTCGATGGCGAATTCTACCGGCGAGGCGTCCCGTTCCTGTTTGGACTTGCGCTTCTTCTTCTTAGCAGACTTGGACTTCTTTTCCCGGGGAGGAGGGATGGACAGCTCCTCCGAAGCGTCATCCACCATAGACCCGTTGGCCGACGGGTGGCTGGAGTCACGGCTCTCGCTGTTGCGCTGGCGCCGTGGGCGCCGGGTTGAAGTGCGCTCGGGGGCAGGGGGCTCTTGGACACTGGAGCGGCGCTCTGTGGTGAGCCGCTCTGCCTCGCTGGGCTCCTGGAGGCACAGGGAGTGGGAGTCCATCTGGCGGGAGCGGTTCTCCACCAGCTCCGTCATCTGGGTCACCACATGGATCTTCTCGTCACCAAGCTCCTGGCTGATGATGAGCGCCCGCTGCAGCTGGATCTGCAGGCGCTTCCTCTGAGCTGCATCCTGCTCACCTTTGTACTTCTCAAACACTTCATCCACCTCCTTCAGCACCTCTGCAGAGCACAGCACACACACACACACATTAATGAAACTGAGCATGTGGTCATGTCATTATCAGCTGCCTTAATAATTCTCACTGCTATTTGTAAAACTGTTGGAAAAAAAAAAAAAATCAGTCCATACTCATTTCAAAATTGCCATTCAATCTCTTTTCTTTTCTTTTTTTTTTTATTTTTATTCGTGACTAAGCATAACAAAAACAAGTGTGACACAAAGGGTTCATATAATGGACAAACATGTTCATATTCAGAGATACTGAAAAGAATATGATGTGTATGGTATGTGTCTATGATGTATGTGCATGTGTGTGTAGTTTTTGACGTTTATATGTGATGCTTTCGTATGTATGACAATGATGATGTTATATAAATATAATCATAAGGAAAATGTAATAAAAATAAAATAATTTTAAAAAACAAAATATATAATCATTTAAATGATATCCTGTCAATGCGACAAAAACATGAGTAATAATAATAATAAATCTCACCAAAAATATGCTATATGTTACTATAAAATGTAACAAAATAGAAGATAGTATAAAGTAATATGATAGTAGTATGGTGGTGTTATGACAACAGTATGTATTATTTATATAATTTAATAATTATAAACATTTTATTACAATATGTATACATAATTATACTACCATTTTATTTTACTAAAATGCATCACTGATTAAATTCCCACAACAATGTCTGAAAAAACTGAAGCATGAGATTTTGAGCTCCGAAGGTGTTTGACTTTTGTGTTTTGAGACTTTAACAAATTGTACATTAGTATTTAAGATACAACGCATGAAGTTAAATGAATGAAGGATGTTTGTGGTAAGTGTTAGGCTAGTGTAAGGCTACACAAGACTGGCTGATACATTATATCTGAAAAATTAAGCTCTTACTTTTACTTATAATCTGGGTTGAATTTCCTCTATTATCACTGAGCACTTTATTAGGAACACCACACTAACACTGGGTAGTTCCTCAGTCCTTCATGTTGACATGACTTCACCACATCATTTCTGCTGATTTCTACAACAGCCTGTTGTAGATGTACACCAGGTGACATCCAGCTTAAATATGATCCTTTCAAACAGCTGCCTCAGGTCACTCTGCATTCAGATCCATGACTCGTGTGTAGATCCTGGACACTGTACAGCAATGTCTACAACTGTATAGGCAGCATCAATACAACCTCTGTGTTGATGGTGAGATTTTTTTGTTTTACTGTTACATCCTCATCTTGTGATGTGCAATATTTTTTATATGCGTTCCATTTCTGGCACCGATTACAGTGCAGTTATTGATTGGTGGATATATAGGCTTTTCTCTGTTGCCAAGTAATGAAGCGTTGCCAAACACTTAATTTCCACATTGATCGGGTAGTTTCAGTTGGTAGGAGATGTTATTGCATCCTCAAAAAACTCTACAGCGATGATCATTCCCTCATGATTGAGTCGTATCTTTTAAGTAATTCAGCATCGTGCAAGGTTTCAAAAACACTGCAGCGTAGAATGACAGCAGCCCTTTACGATTCTTTGTGATTTGGTCTTAGTGAGTTAGGAGTTCTCTCCCCTACTTCTAGCTTCTCTCAGACTTAGGTGCAACTTTTAGCACTAAGTGGCTTTGTGAATTACTCTTAGAAAAATTAGGAGTCCTAAAGTTAGGACTGACACGCCCATTATTTTTAGGAGTTTCTCCTAAATCGGCAATTTCAGGGCTACTTTTAGCCTTAAGATGCTTTGTGAATATGGGCCCAGGTCTTCAACTGTCCTGTTGGCGAGTCTGTGTCCACTGCAGCCTCAAGTTTCTGGTCTTGGAGGAAGTGGAACCTGACGTGGTCTTCTGTTGTTATAGTCCATCCACCTCAAGGTTTTGATGTGAACATGAACTGAAGCTCCTCACCTGTATCTACAGTTTATACTCTGCACAGCTGCTGCCACATGATTGGCTGATTGCTTGAATAAGCCTGTGTACAGGTGTTCCTAATAAAGTGCTCGCTACAAGTTTTCAGCAGACATTTTAAACTTTTTTGCTGAAGTGAAATTGAAGTTGGACATGTTAGAGGCAGGATTGGAGGAGGGCTGAGCCGCAGTGAGCTCCTGCCCACAGGAAATGACGCCAGTTGAAGGGGGTTGCCTTGACGAGGAGCTATCCGGCTCTGCGGCTCAAGCTAGACGGAGCAGTAGTGGGGCAGACGTCGTACTAGCTGCTCAAGATGTGTAATCTGTTTTAAAAATAATCTAAAGCGAATGCGTATGAACTCAGTTGATGTGTGTCTTTATCTACCGATGGTGTCGTTGAACTTCTTGGGAGCGGAGGCAGCTTTACGCCGCAGCTCAACCTGCGTCAACATAAAACAATGAGAATTGTTTTTCCTGTACTAGAGGCTTTTATTAACAATACTAACAACCTTAACTTTGGCCCCAGAGTCATAAATAACTGTCATCAGCTAAATACTGATCCCATTTCACAAACAGCAGTGCGAAAATTAACATTTAACCAGCGCTCTTTCGTATGCAGAATGTCACACCAGCTTACGTTAAGAGAACAGCAATATCTCCCGACCATGGTCATTGGGCAAATGTTCATACATCAATTAACACTTACACCATCTTCGACACATCTTTATTCTACATTGTGGGCTTCGGCATACGTTTAATACATAAGGCAGCGTTTATTTCAAATAAATGACTAAGTTTATTCATTGTTTTCCCTGGTATTCGCACAATAATCATCCGTGGAAACACCGCGGTGGGCGGCAGTGTGTAGTGTGTACCTATTGAAAAAGTTGAGATTTTATTATTACACCGTGCTAGTTTTTGGATTATATTAACGCCGAATTTGTCATTGGACACCAAGTATTCGTTTACAGATGTGTATCGGGTCATAATGTGTGTGTACGTTTACCGAGAGAGAGAAATCATAAATTTCTAAATTTTCTCAATGAGTTTGGTGTCACACACAAAACAGGACGGAGTGTATCCGGGCTATGCTAACTGTCGCTTGGCTTGCTTGTTAATTCAACACTTGGCTCGTCGTTATAATTATTCACATTTTAGCTGGTCACGTTACTGTTTATCTGAGTGGACATGAACAAGGGGCGCTCGGTTTTTGCAAAATGGGAACACAAGCCTCGCGCCTGCTCCACCATTTCAGCCCATCCTCTCACACCGCCGTCAATGTTTCCACTTTTACACACGCACTTGTAATTAATGATAAAAAGGTATAACACAGTACCTTGATACTTTGCATCAATTTCTCGAAGCAGGGAAACATTTCTTTGTATGTCCAAAGGTAGGGACTCCACACATTCCAGATAATCCTCCACATAGTTCACCAGTTGTTGCGACTTGTCGGCATTTGGATAGTGATGGCCTAACATCGTCTCTACGATGCATAGAGGCACTAAAAGAATATGGAGGAAATGTGGAAAATATACAGTTAAAATCAAATGCTTGGCGACTTTGCAGCTTGTAGGGCAGTTCCAGGCAGCAGTTCACTTCAAACAAAACTCAAGCCACTGCGCATGCGGGAGTATTTTCCTTTTATGGTAATGTACAGTTTCCTCTCATTTGTCGTCATAGAAGGCGGGGCCAGATGGATTTGCAGCATCGGGATTGGCAGAGAGCGGTCTCATTATCATAGCATTTTCCCGGGAAATTAAACCAAAGGGGAAACTGAAACACAGTGCTCCCATAGTTTAGAAGGAGACTAAGTGTGACCTTGTTTCATATTAGAGCAGAGCAGCAGCAAGATTAAAGGCACAATTAGTAATTTTTGACCATATGAATGTGAAGTTTATTCACATATATTTTTTCTTTTTTTCTTTCTTTGTTTATTCACATGCATCATGACGACTGAATGGAATTATATAAATCAGCATGTTTGTGTTTTGTGGCCAGTCAGAATTCAAAATTTAAACCTGTTTTACTGTAATGTTTACATATGTTATTAATGTACACAGACATTTAACATCCAAAAATAATAATTTAGAGGCCCTGTTAGGAGTCTTTGAATTGTTTTGTGGTGTTGCTGTCATTTTGTCTACATTATCTACAACAAGAATTAGGCCTTAAAGTACAAATATAAGATCACTAAATTCTCCCTATGTCTTAAGGAATATTCAAGCAATTTCGTATGGCAGAGGCTGAGATAAAGCAAATATTAGTCCCTAAGTGGGTCAAGCTCCAAAAAGCCTTCTCATAATGCAACTACTTCCGTTAGACACTCTCAAACCGAGTTAATCCAAAAACCCCTGACGATGTCATCAGAGGCTGTTTACTTTCACAGATTGTGGAATATTCTAAAATTTATACAATATTGTAAACCCCCTGATTTTACTAGAGAAATTTCATATTCATTAGGTGAAATTTCTTAAATCAAGTCCGTCAAGTTGTTTCTAATTGATCTTTACTTTCAGCCTCTTAAATTTGTAACAAACAAGAAGTTTGTCTGTCACTTAAATTATACATTTGTTCCTTTTTTCTTAATTTATGTATTTTTTGTTTATTTTTATTATTATTCTTTTTTGTTTAATTTTTTTGTGTTTCTTTTATTTGAGAACTGGTATGTCTGATTGTTTGTAAATTTTCCAATTTAAATGATTGAAAGAAGCATTGAAAAAAAAGACTGTAAATCATTCTAGTAAAGACTAGTAAATTGACTTTGACAGATAAACATGGTGAAGTGCCCTTTTAAAGTTGATGCACAGTACATTCATATTCAGCGTGGCTGCTGAGATGAGTTTGACTTTGTTCTGATAATTAATCAAATTCACATAGTACAAATAATAATAATGATAATTTTCATGGTTCCACTTCAGTAAGTTGAGGTTGTTCTAATTTAAGCTTTTGTGAAGAACAATGAGACTAAACTAACCAGGAGCAGAAGCGATGGGACACGTGTTTGGGTTCAAAGCATTTGTAAAGCATCTGCTACACACTGAGTCACAGGGCTGAAGTAAACACAGGCCTGAATATGACAATACACAGGTTCCTCCTTGAGGTTACACAAGTGAACCACCTGTTTTATGTGTGTGTGTGTGTGTGTGTGTGTGTGTGTGTGTGTGAGAGAGAGAGAGAGAGAGAGAGAGTTTGTCTTCTTGTTTCCTCTTTCTGTGTCACATGAAATCAGGCAATCTTTTAACATAGTAACAGCTACATTCAATCTAATATGACCAAAGCTACATGGACGTGTTTACTGTGAGTACCACTGCTACATCCCCTGCACTTCCTCTGCTGCTGCTGTTACTGCAGCCACTGAGACTACTGTTACATCTCTGACACTGCTGTGTCCCAGCCACTTCTATTACTACTTCTAGTACTATACCCAATGCTATTACTACTACAACCACTATAATACAACTTGTACTTCTGCTTAACTCTATTACCTCTACCTTTAGAATTATTACAACCACTATATAACTATATACTTCCACTGCAACTACATTTACTTCCACCACCCCTGCTATTATTCCCACTACTATTACTATATTCTATTACATTTAATATTATTATAACAATATTACCACTTCTACTACTACAGCTACTACTACAATGAATAGTGTTTCTACTACTACTGAAAACACTACTACTGCTATTACCTTTATTGTTATGATTAGAAAAACGACTAATTAAATTATTAGTACTGCTACTGTTATTGTAACTACTACAACAAATGCTACAACAACTGCTGCATTACTACTACTACTACTTCTCAGTACTATACTACCACCACCACCACTAGTAGTACTATTATAACACAACTGTAACTACTACTGTCACCATAACTACTACAACTAATATTATGACTACTATTGTACTACTGTTATAGTAGTGCATGATTACAACTACCGGCACTACTACAATTATTACCATTGTAACTATAACATTACTACTAGTATAAATACAACTGCTATAACTATTGCTATCACAACTTTGACTATTCTACTATTACTACCGCTGTTACACTACTACTAGTAGTAGTGTTACAAGTCACTCATGGCCAGATTTACCTCCTGAGGGGCCCCTGGGCAGAAAAGTGGTGTTGGGCCTCTGCTGACACCCTCTATACATGACAGAATAACTTTCATTTACAGTTTTGATGAGTGATTGATTGCTGAAGTCATTTCTAAGCATATTGGTACCAGCTTCTCAGATGTGAGTATTTGCTAGTTTGCCAGTTCTCTATAACAGGAAACTCTGAAAGCCATTATGGACAACCCCTCTCCCCCACTGCTGAACTGAGGCAACGTTCAGCCACAGACTCTTCCAGCAACATGCCTCAAAGCTGCACACCGCCACAGTCTAAGACTCAAATCTATAAATCTCAGGAAAACTGATATGCACATTTTGTATATTACAATAGAATCGGGACAAACTGCACAACACTTAATAATTCATTTTTTTATGTTGTACATAATATTTCTATTTTATCTTATCTTTTAGATTATGTTTCTATTCTTATTTTTATTTCTTATTGCATGTTCCCCTTGTGCTGCTATTCTTTTGTGCTGTGTAGAGTTTTTAGGTTTTTGAATGTTGATCCAAACATTAAAATGTTAACTTGGTTCCAGAGAACTATCCATTTTCTGACATTTTATACACTGAGCAATCAATCAATGATGACTGTGTTGTCAGATGTATTGATAATGAAAGTAATCGTTGGTTGGAGCCTCCTTCTTGGAGTTCTCCTAAAATAAAATAATATTAATTGAAACACTGAACGACACTGACCCTGCAGTTTCTCTCTGCAACACCAGGGCTACAAGATGGAGAGTGGTCATGTTCTACTTCAGTGGTCAACATTTATAACAAGTTTGCGGTCAATTAAATTATGCAGATGTAAATTAAGCCTGGGGCTTTTAGGACCCTTGGGCCCGCTTTGCACAGTTAGTAATCCAGCCTTGATAAAACCGCCTCAAGCCTGGTTCTGGTGCTGTTAGTGCTGTGATGTCTGATAGTGACGGCAGGAGCGTGTGTTCCCAGTACATGCCGTGCAGCCTGAGGTAAAATAAAGTAAGAAATGTTTAGTTGGCAG
The DNA here is from genome assembly GCF_002814215.2 of Seriola lalandi dorsalis. Taxonomy (NCBI): domain Eukaryota; kingdom Metazoa; phylum Chordata; class Actinopteri; order Carangiformes; family Carangidae; genus Seriola; species Seriola lalandi. Next base: position 818,380 of record NW_019525247.1, read on the forward strand.
TTGCCGTGTGGACTTGATAAATGAGTGAATCACGCGGTTAAAACACATGAACTGCCTGGTCTGTGAGAGAGTCCGGAGTTTCACTGCACAGGAACATGTGACCTTTGCCTCCAGTTTTAGCAGTTTTAGGCAACCCTCCCCCTGACTGCTGTCACATTGGTTTCGTTTCCTGAGTATTGATATTAGTTGGCAAGTTTGAAAGAATCATTAGCGCTTAAGAATCAAAAGTACCACTTCCGGTTTGTACTTTTCAAATTACAATCGCCATAGCCTTCCAACAGTGCCACTTAAAATATACCACTCCGGCATAACACAGTATTCCAGATTAGTGGGGAGCAGTCATACGTAACGGAATTACGTTGATTAGATTACAGAATAAATACAATTGTAATCTGTTACAGTTATTGGGGGAAAAATGTAATTTAATTACAGTTACTAAACAAAATGTTGGTGATTAAAGAGGTTACATCTGAATATATTCTTTTCTGTAAAAAGCTTGTGTTTTCATTCAATATGAATTTGGAGAGGTTATAGGTTGTAAACCTTCTACAGGGCACCAGCAGACTAAATTAATGCTACTGAAAAGTAATCAAGTTCATTCAAAAAAATATATTATATTATATTCAACATATTATAAAAAAAATTATTTACCAATTAAGTAATGTCTAATTTGTAGTGAACATATTTGCACTTTAATTAAATCAAACTGAGGGGTACTTGTAATGATATTTTGTAACTTTAAGGGGGGATTATGCCTTTAAACCTCTTTAATTAATCAGAAAACTCATTAATTTGTACATGAAAATATTTCATGTCCCAAATATAAAAGAAAATCCCTAATGATCATAATGATTTTTCAAAATAAAACATTGAATATGATTCATTCATATATCAAACAAATATAGATAATACTATAGAACACTATAGAAGTAACGTTTTATCTAATATTGTAGGCTATTTAAAAAGATATTCAGATATTTTCCCTTTGCACTATCAACAGTACCTTATATTTGTTGCAGATTTCTTTGATCATTATACATGCTTTTATTTATTTATTTTTTATTCAAGGTCTTTTTATTGGTTTTGTTTAAAGTCATAGAGGATGTAATAAATCACTGATACAGTTGAAGAAAGACAATGTATCCCCTCCCCCTTTGATCTGTTTTAACATCCCTATTATAGTGTTACTGTATCATGTTTGTAATCAGATTACTGATTACATATACAAACAGACAAATTCAATGTGACAAAAAATATAGGTAAGACAAAAAAAAAACATAAGCAAAAGGAATATAATTAAATCAAACAACATAATAAATAGAAAAAACAGAGATTAATAAAAAATAAATTAAAGAATTACAAATAGATAGTTTTATAACAATATATAATACGGGGTCAGTTATAAAGAAATGTACCTATCAGTACCTATTAGTAGCGTCCATTTTTCCGAAATTAGTTTAAAAAAAAAAAAGGTTGCCATATAGCATGGAATTTCTGAGCACACAGAATAATTTTTTAAAGGTCTTAAATCCGTAGTCCAAAAACTGATAGAAATGTATCCTTCCATTCACATGCTTTTATTTTTAGATCAATGACTTCCGGTTCTGTTCTATGCGCCTGTGTGAACTTGACGCGGCTGTTTATTTAGCAGAGACGCAGAGGTGTTGTTCCACATTGAGCGAGTGTCAAGAGAAGTGCAGCAGGAAGAGGTTCCGTCAGTCAGCACCTGTCACCATGAAGACGGCTGTTGTGTTCATTGTTGTCTGCTGCGCTGTCTCAGGTGAGGCTCAACCAATCACACTCTGACACAGAGTTTAATGGGCTACATGACAGAAATTAGTTTGTAGAAAACATTAATACGTTTTTATAACACAACAGAATTTTGTTGCTTCCTACGGGATCTTCTTAATAATTTCATACAGCTTTAATGTTGGAGTGTTGCCGCTGTTTTACTGTGGTGATCAGAAAAGTCTGTGTGTGTTTATTGATTGGGTGAATAAATGAGACATGGCATGTTTTTATCGGACCTCAGTGTGACTTCCTGGATTGTTTAGGGAACAGAAATTTCCGCAGTCTTTCGATAGTGTCTGAGTCACATGTCTGCTGGCAGAAGAGCGCTGTTTTTTTTTTTAGCGGATGGGGTGAATCTGCAACTTGTGTTGAAACCGGAACTCACTGTTTAAAACAGCAGTTAAGTTAGATTAATGACTCTGCAATGATAATGTTAAATCTTATGGTCTTTAAAAGAACTATACTTTTTCAAGGAATATTCGTATTTACTTACTCCTGACAACTAATTGAAGGCCGTAGTTTGTATTTACTCTTTTATTACTGCTTTAAGTCCCATATCCATCTGTCTGGCTCAAAATGAGCATAGTCAGTAACCTAACTCGTTTTAAAGTCAGCCATCTGTGTGTCCAAGCCCTAAAACCGAACATTATACCACTGCAGATAAGCTGTGCACCGAAAACACATCATAAAGTGTCGTAAATGTGACTTGTGCAAAAGACAAGTGTACTTAGATAAATATGGCAGTCAGCTGATGTCAATGTTAAAAACAGTAAAGCTATTAAACTATGTCAGAATGCTTATTTTAATTTTAATGATGTTGTTTTAATGTAATGTAAAAATTACGTGTGTCATATGAAAGGGTTCGCTTGTATTGATGAACCCCCAGATAATTGTCATCCAACTCTGCAGATAATAAAATAAATCCGGCCCATACTTGGGTCACATGCGTCTTTTCTTCTGGCCCAGTATACGCCCGGTTCCACGGCATAAATCTGGCACATATATGGCAGGATTTATGGGTTTAACAGCCCATCAATTATATCATCAGCTATGGTTTCAGCAGCAGCACGCAGCTGTTTTCTACAAGAAAGCTTCACTTCGTCCATGGTACACTCCAGCAGACAGTCAAGGTCTGTGACCTGTTGGTGAAGAACATCTAGCGGCCAAAGAAACTAGGGTTTTTCCCATTAGTTGGTGGGCCGAAACAAGATGTCAGATGTTAGGTTTCCAGGTTGTTCCACTGCCAGCAAGTTGCCAAAACAATAAATGAATGTGGCTTTAAATATAAGATAATGAAGTTGGGAGGTGGTTTATACATTTTTATTGAAATGGATTTGTTTCTCTCTCTGTCTTTTTGACTGAAGCGCTGTCATCAGCTGAAGACAGGAAGAAATCCAAACCTTCTGCATCTGTGTCCCCTGCGGAGCAGTTTGGCAGCTCGGAAAGCCCCGAGCCTACAACACCCACAACCAAGCCTACAACAACCACCCCCAAACCTACAACCACCCCCAAGCCTACAACAACCACCCCCAAACCTACAACCACCACCCCTAAGCCTACAACCACCACCCCAAAGCCTACAACCACTACCCCCAAGCCTACAACCCAACCTGTTCCACAACCCACCCCACCCACCAACTTGACTGTAGGAAACTACAGTCTAATGACTGACAAAAAAGTGGTTTGTCTGATGGCCCACATGGCGCTGCAGATCCGATTGGTAACAGCAAAGGTACATTTCATTAGTCATAGAAACAACAAGAGCCCTGGCAAAGGTAGTCCAAAGGTCCAGCAACTTCTCTGAGCAGATTCTAATCTTAAACTTGGATTTCTGGATTTTATTAAGCCATTGTGTTAGTCATCAAAATGGATAGAACTTTCTGCACGAGTCTCTGACTCAAATTTCGTCAATGCGAATGTCAGCATCCTATTTTCAGGAATTGAGAAAATCTTTTCACATGAGTTTTAATTTCCTCATTGTTGTGGGCTTGACGATTGCAGAAGGTTAAATGTGTGTCATCTTTGTGTCATAAGACACAATAATCCTATGTGACATGTTGTTTACTCTAAAGAAACTTTGTAACTGCCACAGTACCTTCTAGAACATTGTGATACAAGATGGCTTCATTTCTCCGTTTATGTTTCAGGCCAATGGAACCTTTATTGTTCAGCCAACAAAGACCAAGACTACAGGAAGTTGTGGGGAAACAAAGGCGAACCTGACCCTTGTCTTCAAAGAGGGCTTTATCACCTTCATGTTCAACAAGGTATGTTTGATTTCCCTGATTTGTCACAAATATGACAATGTCAAATGCTGTTGATGGGGGAGGTATCTAGTCCTTGTTTTTCCAAAACCTTCAATCCTTGACGTTGGCACACTGATTTGGAATTTAAATTTGGAGTGTCCAGAAATGAAACAGTACAACATTAACAGAATTAACCCTGGTAACGTCATGTGGTGTTAGTGTTAAAAAGGGGAACTATAGTTGACAGGCGTGTTCTAAGAGCATGTGACAAGGAAACTGTATCACACCGCTACTGTCTGCAAATGCCTGTGCGATTCATTAAGTGGTTTTTCTAAGTGACACTTGATATGAGCAGGTGAAAGAATCAATGTATCATTGTCAAACTAACTCCCCAACCCAACCCAGGTATAACTGCATAAACAAACACAGACATTTAATGTGCAAAATGTCAAACAATCGTGTGGAATTCTGTGAGGTGATGTTTTCACGTCTTGATGTGTCCAATCAACTGTCTAAAAGTTATTCAGTCTACTGTGATTAAATCAGAAACCCATGACAACAGAAGAGCAGGCACTAATGAATAATTGGCATTTTAACTTAAAAAGATAAATGATATCAAAATACTTGTTGATTCATTTTCTGTGAGCTAGGTGTCCAAAACAAATCAGTAAGGATTAACAGTCCAGACGGACCAACTAGGTCTCTTTTGATAAGCAACCTCAGATTTTAGCTGTAAAGAGACATCACAGCCAGGCCAGAGTGTTGCTTTCATTTTCATTTCTGAAATAATGAAGGGCGTTCCTGCTTCCTGTTGTCATATAAGATCAATTACCTACGTCAGCATTTCTTGCCATCAGAATTCAAGCTCTTTGTGATTTTAACAACATCAAAGAATGATACATTTGTTAGCATAAAAAAATAATTTAAATAGAGATATTGAATATAAGACAATAACAAAATACATAGCTTATTGAAAATGTACCATACTTATCTATATATGCATGTATATGTTCATCATATGAAATTCCAATGTGATTTTCTGTAAGAGAACCTAGAGTTTTTGGTTTCGCTTTCTTTTCTTTTACTGGAAATACTCACCGCTGTTAGGTTTAACTTCCAAAAGCATTAAAGTAGAAAAATGATAAATAACACAATAGGTAAAAACATTTATTTAAAGAACTACTAAAAGGTTTATCAGATATTTAACATATTTACAGCTAAATAAAGGTGTTAAAGATATAGAACATTGAAGATTAGGTTAATTTTTACTTCGGGTATTTTATCAACAAACGTAGTTTCTTTGTGGCACAGAAAAGTTCAAACACTCAGTAGCTTGAAAAGCATCAACCCAGTCCAACTGAAAACTAGGTTAGCTACTTAACTAGCTAGCTGACTAGCTTAGTCTTTAGCGCAGCAGCATGGGTTTGAGTCCAGCCTGTAGCCCTTTGCTGCATGTCTCTCTCTCTCTCTCTCTCTACTCAGCTTTCCTGTCTCTCCCACTGTCACTATAATAAAAAAGGCAAAAGTCAGAAAAAATGACTTAAAAAAAAAAAAACCATCTAGCTAACTAACTAGCTAGATATTAGAAAGCTAGAACCATGTAGAGGGCTCATGGGCTGCTACTGCAGAAAAGCTACACGAATATTAACATGTAATTATATGTTTGAAACTAAAACAAGAACAGCATATCATTAAAATAGTTCAGGAACAAAGCAGGGTGTGGTACACGACTGAAAGAGTTTATCAGTCTGCTATTCAATTTGCTACAAATGCCCCCTTCAACACACATCACTGACTTCTGCATTATCTGGTCAAATGGCCCTCTTTGCATACTTGTCATAACATATACTGGTTGACACTCATCTATAAATCTCTTCTTGGATACTCACCACTCTATTTAAGTCAGTTATTGCAGCCAAGCACAATATACGCTCTTCTTACATCAGATTAATAGAGTCTGATAACATCCTCAATCATGTTTGAGTTTGTTCACTGAAATGAAAAGCGATATCTCACACATAGTTACAGTAAGGATTTAGCACCATGACTACCCAGTATGGAGCCTTTGTGAAAACCTGTTGTCTTATGTCTCCTCAGAGCGTCGCTAATAATTCTGCCTACGTCGATGCTCTGTCTTTCGATTTCTCCTACGCCTTCACCAAGGGAGGTGAGTTGAGAATACTCATGTTTTTATACAGCCTCTACACATCATTTATTGCCATTAAACTTTAGACTGTTAGAACTGGGTCACTGTCAGTTCAGTTTAAGGGTCAGTGTTGTGCAACACTGGCAAATGTTAGCACAAACAAGAAGCATTAAAGCTTTAACAACTTCCTTGTTTGTCTGTTCAGTTATGTATAGATCTTTGAATCTACTGCTAAACATGTGATGTTGGTAACAACCAGCCTACGTTCAGTACAATCCAGTCTAACCAGTTTGGTTCCATATCTGATCTGGTCAGCTTTTATGTTTATAACAGTCATCATCATGCCCTGAAATAATCCCAGCATTGTTTTTAATGACTATTGCAGCTCTAAAGAGTTATCTCGCCAACAACAAGTCGATGCATCTCTTTCCTGCGAAGATCGGACACTCCTACTCCTGCAAGGGTGAATCTCTTTACATGGGGAATGGACTGTACCTGGATGTCAATCAAGACAAGATGCAGGCCTTCAATCTGACCAAGAGCGGTGACTTTGGCTCGCGTAAGTGTCCTCATGAAGAAAGAGACAGTGCCTCTATTAAATGCATTAATCTTAGATCCATTAATGAAAGTAATGAGTCCTCCTTATATAATGTTATGCAATACCACAATGGAAAAGTATTCCAAGTCCTGCATTCAGTAACAGCACAGAGGTATTATCAACAAGATGTATTTATAGTGTTAAACGTTAAACGGCTACAAGTAAAAGTAATATAACAATATTACATGTATTATGTATTTTCAAGGACAGTAGCATAAAGTAATTGTATTGTAATTATAATTGTAAAAAAGGAAAATATATTGTATATAGTGGAGGAGAAGTGTAAAATAACAAATAGAAATACTCCATTAAGAACAATATTCCTCACTGATATCACTGTTATTAAAAAATGAGTTCCACCCAACCAGCTCAACATGACTATAGGACCATTCTGCTGCATTACAAGTAGTTCAATTTTACAAATTACATTTATGGTAATAGTTTACTTAAAGATTTGACCAACTCCTCCCATGACTCATTGTCCGTATCATCACTTATCTTTACAACCCATAACACTGTATTTGGTCTGTATGAGTGTTGACCAACTGTAGTTGGTCATAAGATTTGACAGACACAGAGAGTGTCAAACATGCAAAGAAATCTCTGATATTAATTAACAATTATGAATACATTATTCTAAAGAGGTCAGTAATCACAGTCCAGTCACACAGGTGTCAGCTGTGTGACACAGTTGTGCAGTTTACTAATGCACTGTGCAGCATTTATCATGAGCCACCTGCTGCCAGGAAGAGCTGGTTTAACTACTGTCTAACTGAACCTGCAGCCTGTCACTGTTTACATTAGCTAACAAAAAAAAGCTTGTGACAGTTAAATGCAAAGCTCTTCGCAGCATGTGTTTTATTAGGCAACATATAAAACGACCACAACATTATGGATCTTGATGTTGCACATAAGAGGATCTCTACTCTTGTTGCACAATTTGTTGGCGCAACAGTTTGTATAATAAAAATAAATAAATAATAAAAATGCAATTATTTATTAAATTAAAATAAAATAATTTAAGTGCATTAAATTTCATATTCTATGTGGGTATGTATGTTTGACAAATAAAAATAATTTTTTGAAATTTTCAAATTCATAATTACTGCCAAAATATATTTAGAAATGGAAATTCCATGGACAAATCATTTTCTGTATAGCACTGCTGTAATGATAATGATAATGTATAAAATAGGCTTATTATTTTCAAATTGTCAGATAATGTGTAACTAACTTAAAAATGCAAAACTGTGAACTGAATTGCAAAATATACATTTTTAAACATGAAAAGTTAAATCTATATTTGACATCAGTAGTCACACACTTCCATACATACAGCAGTAAATGAACCTGTGCTTGGTGAAATGACACCTTTCAAATGGCACTATTGATCAATGACTTCATTGATTTACCGATATTTGACATTATTGGGTTTTATTATTATTTATATATGTTGTGTTGTGTGTTTTCCAGCTGACGTCTGTCCTGCTGACAAGCCCAATTACAGTGTGGCCATCGGGGTGGGTGTGACACTGCTGGTGCTCATCGTGATTGTGGTGGTGGCCTACCTGCTGAGCCGCAAGAGGAGGAGCGACGGTTACCAGACTCTGTGAGGTGGGCCGGGCGGAGGGCCGTAAGAGGTCACCCAGAGGTGACTCCCGTTAGAAACCCAAGTCAGTGAGGCGGTGAGGGGCACTTCCACCGAGGCCTAACCATTCCTGCCACTTTATAGTGCTTTAATGTAATCAGTAAATTAATTTAAAAAGCTGTTATAAATTGATTAAATTTAAATGTTGTATTGATAAGTTCAAAGTAAAAACAATATCATTAAATTTAAATTCTTCTATTCTGACTCACAAAAAACATTTTGAAAAGACACTTATTTTTAACTTTTTTTGGTTCCATTTACTTATTCCATTGTCGCTCAATTTTAATCTTGCAGTTGATTCATTTTCTGCTGTAACATTTAGAGTTGTGATCGATTTGATGAGCTGTTTAAGCGGCGGGTCAAAGTCCGGCCCACAGAACAGCAGATGGAGCGCTGACATAACCTGGCCTTGGCCTTTAGATATAACTTCCAGTTGACACACTTCTTTACACTGGATTAAAACTCTAAAACACAAAACGAATTCATTGAAGTTTAAGCAAATGGAATAACAAAAAGTAAAATTTAAAAACTTTACATTTGAGTTGTAGTTTTATTTAAAATCAATTATTAATTCACTATTTAGAGAGACAACAAAGAAAAAGCATTAGTAATTGTAAAATTTAAATATTTATATGTTTTTACTTTGAATTTAATAATCTATCATTTAAATACAAATTTGATTAATCAATAGCTCTTGTATTATTATTCCAGTGGCACACTGCTGACTCCATACATATAGGTTTTAAAAGCCAATATAAAACAATTTGTTTTTTAAATTTTAGCCCATTTTTATATGATATTTTTTACCCCAGAAGATTACACAAAGTCACTGGAATTTGACGCCAGAATATTTTTCCCATCATCCTTTGACAGAATGTTTCCATATTTGGACACTAAACATGATGATACTAACAATGACATGTCGATACAAACTGACATCACACGTGTGTAAAACTGACCACAGCGCTTCATCATAATCAGAAAGGTTATGTTTTTACATTAGACAGCCAGTGTATTAAAGGGTCAGTATTGTGATGAGTTTATATTCAGTTTCTTACAAGAGGCTAGTATTGGTTTCTTATATCAGTCTAACCCACATAACTCTCTCACTGAGCAGTGGAAGTGAAATATACATATATATTTATACATATATATAGATTGATATACAGCTTGTTTTGACAAATACAGTTTAAATTCTGCATCTATGTGTGAGCATTATGTGTCAAATGTTTTGTTCTTCTTCTGCTGTTTTTTTTAAGAATCAAATGTTGTGTGTTCTGTCGTCCAGGGATTTTATTATTGAAAAGAAGGGAATTTATCCAATTACTAACTTTACAGGTGATTATGATGTGTTTGCATTATTAATCAGCACAAAAGGGATATTTACACAGATGTTTGTAAGGGATTATTTCTACCTTATCAACATTAATTGCACTGATTGATGTTCCAGCTTATTATTACTTTTGCTTGTTTAATACTATATGTAGCTGATGCTGTGTTTTCATAGAAATGCAAGGATGGACAATCCAGGCATGAACTAGATTAGATTTTTAATAGGTCATACATTCATCACATCTCAGGAGTCCATCTCTCCTCCCCCCACCAAGTCCACTTCACTGCCCTGAAGCTATACTTTGGCATTTGGGAAATATGTTTATTCGCTCTGCAGCTGTTTCCCCTTGTTCTCAATCTATATGCTAAGCTAAGCTAACTGACTCCTCGCTCCAGCTTCATATATGATGCACAGTTATGAGACTTGTATCGATCTTCCCGTCTCACTCTCAACAAGGAAGCAAATCAGCTGTTTCCCAAAATGTCGTACTGTTCCTTTAAACATGCAAAAAGTGACGACCAAAGACAGATTGTGTTGTGCATTCATTGCAACAGAGTGGGCATAACAAAAAAAAAAAAAAAAAAGCATGTTGAGAAAACAATCTCACAACAGTCGTTCATTTAGTAGCTGTTGATCATATCGCATGACCTTCATCGACCTACGGTGGCCCTGAGAGCTCAACACGCCGCGGCTTAAGAAAACACGTGCAAACAGACGAAACACAAACAACTTCAAAAAAACATCTGCATCAGTTTGACGACACATGTGCTGCAGATACACACAACACAACTATATACACAAACACTGCAAATGCTCCCAACACAACGGAAGTGTTTCCAGGGGACACGAAAAAGTGACGAACCCGGCTGGGACGCACTTGCACGGACGTGTCGCTTTTTGGTGTCCCCTGGAAACGCTCACACCATTGTGTTGTGATTATTCGCAGCACATTTGTGTATTTTATTGTGTTGTGTGTATCTGCAGCTCATGTGTCGTCAAACGGATGAATCCGTTTTCCGGATTTGTTTGTGTTTCGTCTGTTTGCGCGTGTTTTCTTAAGTTGCGGCGTGTTGAGCTGCTGATGACAATAAAAGTTTGATTGAAAGGTCTGGAACAGTTACTAAAACAAACCCCTGTTGATGAGATCGTTTTCTCAAATGTTGTGTTTCCAAATCCTCAAATATGTTATGCTGCGTTCAAGTACCTGACAAAAATGGTGGAATTGCAACTTTGAATTGAATATTGAGTTTAAAGGGTCAGTTCACCCAAATCACTGACAGACTTACTGTTTCTCTCCCCCCTGGTGGCATCGAGCCGTGCAGGTGGTTTCAGTTTTCTGTGCTCAGGTTGTGAGATTTCAGCTTTTGAATCTTCTGCCTTCCACTTTAATACGACGCAGGTGAATGAAATGTTGTTTGTGCTCCTCAGAGCACTGAGAAATGTAATCTAAAAATCACAAACACCATCTTGTGTTTTCAGAAACCACGTCCTGGTTACTGAGCGTGATGCACAGATGTAGCTGGCAACAGTTTTTATAGGGACTACTTTTTCCAACAGAAAGGAGTTCTGGTGAAAACTGTTGTCAGGCATGTCTTTGGATTATCTGAGGAACCAGGACGTGGTTTCTGGAGAAATAAGGTGGTGAAGAGTTTTTCAAATTGTCATTTTTCAGTGATGTGAGCATCACAGTTACATTTCCACTCTTCTGCATTGTGTTGGTGTGGAAGCTGAAATCTCAGAGGCTGAGATCTCGAAACCTGGACAAATGAAACCGAACCCATCTGCAGAGTTAGACCCCGTAAGAGTGACATGATTTGTGTGAACTGGCTCTTTAAGCCGTACCTTCACTAAATCCTCAGTGTTCCGGTGTTAATGTGATAAACAGTGGCGTGGTGGGCGGAGTAGACTGTGGAAGTGATTGACTGGAACATGTGTCAGCATCTGCAGTAGTTATGAAGAGTAAGGGAGCTGTAGTTCGGATCACTTGTTGAGCTGACGGACTGAGCTGCTGCTCACAGCTGCAGTTCCACATTTCATCCATCAGGTGATGCTGTGAAGTCAGGGAGTGAAAGGAGATGAGGGAACTATACACAGTGTGTGAGCACTTTTACCTGTTGTTAACTTCCTGTGCCAATAAAGATTGATATATTCTTAAGTGTGTGTGTGTGTGTGTGTGTGTTTGTGTCTTTGATCTGCAGCTTTCGCCTCAGACAGTTTTACAAATTAAACAACCATAGGTACATTTCTCCACCTGCTCTACATTGAATGTTTTAACACTTAAATGAAGCCATTCTGCACAATAGCCTTTATTTAATAGGTACACATACAGTATTATACAATAACTATAGTTACTCCCCAAAGAAAATCCCCTTCCCCTATACGACTGAAACTGCCAAAGTCAAAAATAAATGACTCAAGAAATCTATAATTATGCCATGAAATGCAAAAAATGTTAAAATAAATACAGCAATAAAATGTGACATACAGAGATATTTCTGATTTGGATTAGTTCCACTATTTATTTACTTTCCCATTTAAATTTCCATTTTATTAATTTATTCTTTACTTCTTTATTATTTGTTTATCTATCCATTTATTTTACCTATGTATTTCCCACAAACGTATTTATTTCTGTATTTTCTTTTTACATTTCTTTATACATTTCTGCTTTGATATACAAATGAGGGGCTGTCATTCAAAGTGGGACAAAATAAATTAACATAATAACCAAACCAAATTGGTTTCAGCTCTTTAAACCTATTTCTTTCTGATGAAATAATAAAATGCTAAAAGAGAGGAGAGACGTTTGGAAGTGGATAAAACCAGAAATAAAGAAGAAATAAAATAAATTACAAAAGTAGGTTTATTAAAAGGTAAACAATCCAGAAAGTAATCATAGAATAAAAGGATATACCAGTCAAACAGCTTAACTATATAAATGAATAGAAAGATGAATAAATAAAATCTAATTAAAAGCCAGAATAAAAAGGTAGGTCTGGGGTTTGCTTTTTTAAAATATTAACACTTCCTGCTGCCCTCAGGTCTTTTTATTTATTTATCTATTTTAATTTCTTTACTTAAAAAATTCCACATAAAAAACAGGACAAATTACCACAACAGTAGCTCAGTTCAAAAACATATAGAGGTCAAGTACATAAGCATTGAAAAAAAGAAAATAATAAAAACATAAATACAATAGTAGTATATTAGATAAATTAAAGAAAACAATAAGAAAAATGCCAGGGATTAAGATAAACAAATAGAAAGAGACTTGAAAACATTAAAATGGGAAAATAGCACAATTTCATAATTTTAATAAGTCTTTTGTTTTTTGACGATGTTACTGTCTTTATATACAGCTCCATTTCTTTCGTTTTAGCAAATTTATATTTATGAATGTGAAACTTTGCAAGAAATATAATGAGATTGATTACTTTTCATATTTTGTGTTGATCCTTAAGAAAACCAAAAAATCCATTTTCCAATAGAAGCTCAAAGACAAGTGATAATGTCCAGGATGAATCTACAGCGTCCTCAGGCCTTCAGGAGGCTGCAGGTCCTTTGTATTTAGCTGTTTGTGTTAACATCAGATTTTGGCAGAAGCAGAACTAAAGTTATTTCGCCACCACTCAGCCAATCACAATCCGCCTTTCAAACAGCTGATACCGGGAATGGGAGGAAACGAGCAGCAGGAGTCATGTTGCAGTTACAGACGCGGGGCGGAACTCGATCAGATCCACAAAGTTGTTGCAAAACGTCCGACCTGCTGCAGTCCGGGACCACTTCATAAATACTCATAAAAAAGAGGAAGACTTCCAGGCTGCACAGGACACTGTGATCATGGCAGGTAAGAAGAAGCTTTGTTAGTATAGGCTGCATGGTTTTTAACTGACAGTGAGGAAAGTGTGCCTGAAGATCCAGTTGTTTGCTCACGGTGATGAAATCCAGATGTTGTGTTCCGCTGCAGTAGCGGCTGCAGAGAATGTTCTTGTCGTTCATGCTCTATAACCATAATGTAACAGGGGAGATCTGGAATGATTGTAACAATTCCCTGGGGGAAATTCATGTGTCCATTACATCATTGTTGATAATAATAATAGTAATAAAAACAGGTAATAATAAGTAAACAATAATAATTAGATTAGTCCACTTCCTTTGGCTGAGTTGTTGTATAGCCTGATGGCAGTGGGAACAAAGGATCTCCTGAACCTCTCTGTTCTGCAGCGCAGTGAGATGAGACGTTTGCTGCACCTGTAGCCACTTCTCTGTCCTGCCACAATGTTGTGGAGAGGATGGTTGGTATTATCCAAGATGGCCTCCATCTTATATTGCATGTTCCTCTCCACAACAGTCCTGAGTGAGTCCAGACTCCTGCCAAGCACAGACCCAGCCTTTCTGACCAGCTTTTTGTGTTCGTGTCTGACATGCTGCCCCAGCAGACTGCAGCATGAAAGATACACTGGCCACCACTGACTGATAAAACATGTGCAGCATTTCACTGCAGACGTCAAAGGACCTGAGCTTCCTGAGGATAAAGAGCCGGCTCCGCCCCTTCAGGTAGATGGCATCAGTGTTCAGGGACCAGTCCAGTTTACTATCCAGGTGCACACCTAGGCATTTATCCATGCACTGAAGGCCATCGTCAGATCCCTGTACTCCTCTTCCTGCCCGTTCCTGATATGTTCCACAATAGCTGTGTCATTCGAGTATTTCTGGATGTGACAGGACTCAGAGTTGTATTTAAAGTCGGTCGTATACAGGGTGAACAGGAACGGAGCCAGAACAGTTCCCTGTGGAGCCCCAGTGCTGCTCATCACTGTCCCTGAGACACAGTTACCCAGCCTGACGTACTGTGGTCGTCCTGTCAGGTAATCCACAATCCAGGACGTGAAGCAGGGATCCACCCCCATCCCTTCCAGCTTGTCTTTAAGGATGGGGGGTGGGATGGTGTTATCTACAGAGACTCACAATAAACATGTTTAAACAAGTAAACAAATAAACAAGTTTGAAGAGTTTAACTACAGAACAGACAGTGCTGATAAAAAAATAAATGAAGTAAAAAAAAACATACTTTCTTACCTCAACATGAGTTTTTTTTCCTTCTATAACAGTGTGTGTCTGTCACAGGGAGCTTCTTCCTCACAGGTGGGATAAGGACTAAATTGAGCAGGTACAGAGTAGATTCAGGTGATTTGTAACTCGTTCCTGATTGGAGAACTTGGAAGTGTTACAACTGACCTTTGTTACAACCATCCCTAGCCTCCCCTACATGAGCTCAAGGTTCAGACTGTGACTGTTTCAGATGAAGCAGTGATGGTGGAGGAGGACATCGGGCCGGCTCAGAGCCCGCTGGTCGCAGTCACCTTCCAGAGGAACGTCCACAGGAAAGAGAAGTACCTGGAGGCTGAACCCAAAGCTCTGGGGGTACAGTCTGTGTGTGTGTGTGTGTGTGTGTGTGTGTGTGTGTATGTGTGTGTGTGTGTGCGTGCATGCATGAGTGTGTGTGTGTGTGTAGCAGAATGAAAGCAAGTAAGTAATAGTTTACAGGAAGTGTCCCCATTTCAGTCAGTGTATTGTTGATAGGTTTGGAATGTGTGTGTGTGTGTGTGTGTGTGTGTGTGTGTGTGTGTGTGTGTGTGTGTGTGTGTGTGTGTGTGT
>NW_019525247.1:833849-834472 GCF_002814215.2 Seriola lalandi dorsalis
TGAGGCTTTGATACTTTCACAGTATTAATATAGAAGCTAGAGCTGCTTTATAATCAAACAACACATGGACATCCACCTTTAGACTGTATGGACCTTTAACTGAATTGGCTACAGTGCACAGAGTGCACACTGCCTGGTAGCCTCATTAGTCTAAATGAATCATAAATAAACATAAAAAGCTTGTATTTACAGCATGACATATTTTGTAACCCTTTCAAATTAAAAGCACTCTAACATGTCAGTGGACAGAAACCCTTTTTTTTTCTTGACAGGGCTTTTATTCCTTTGGTGCAGTAAGAGCATTGTATCATCTCCAGTTGCTCGTTTCTGTTGTTTACCTGCTATTCAGATCTGCTCGTTTCTTTAGCTTAGCAGTTAGTGATGACTTCTCTCTCTGCTCGCTGTGTCTTATGTTTAGTTGTTCCTCTACGTCCTTTAGTAATTCATATAATGAAAGTAGTTTATTTACTGTACTGGAGGCCAGGCTCAGTGTATTGGAAGCCATACACCCGTTCACACCTGTACATGGTCGTGGAGATAATTTACTCTTGGCCAAAGTGTTGGACTGATGACTGGTGACTAACATGGCTGACTTCATAGCGAAGAAAACAGAGCAGGTAACT